>NW_027280200.1:0-100000 GCF_046629955.1 Centroberyx affinis | reverse complement strand
AAAGAAATTGATCACTACTCAGTCATGTAGGACCAGAGTGGAGCTTGCTTGAAAAAAAAAAACAGACAGAAACAAATGACAGACAACAAAAGAAATGGGAGTGAATGATGGTCAGTGTTTGTTATCAACAGAAATCAATTATAATGAGTAATAACAACACATGTTATATGTATAGAGCTTTTACAGGTGTAAAAGACACATTATAATAGTCAACAAAGCATGACATCAAAACAACAGTATGTAATCTAGATGACAACGCATATGTCAGATGAATCCATACATCGGAAGTGATAAATAGGTTGGTATTCCATGCTAGTCCATGAAAATCACCTTGATACGGTTTTACAGCATGTTGATAATAAGAGCTGAACTCTATTACAGGATTGTCCCCTGTCATCACAGTCCCAGAGTAGAGTGAAGAGTTAGAAACCCGACTCTGCTGTTTGTCAGTCCAGGGACGAACAAGCAGGATTAGTCTAGGAATGGCAAGGCTGTTGAGCATTATGAACCCACACAAACAACGTTTCAGTTTGTATCCCCTGCCGACAACACGCTATGTTTTTACATTATGTTCCTGTGCTGCCTGTGCGACATAAATCACAGTATCAAAGAGGCATGGAATGGCATGGCTTGGCGACACCAGGCCTTGTCAGTAGCCTTCTGTCAGACACACAATGAGTTAAGGGGACATATGAGGCCAGTGGCACCAGACCATATGCTTGTTTTAATGGAAAATGGGCTATTAGAAGCTCACAGTGCCACTGGACAGCTATTGTTTTGAATTTTTAAGAAATCATATTTTGACCGCGTGTAACATCTGTTTGATTACTTTTCATGGTCAATAAAGTGACATTTCTGATTGCAAGTATAAACCCACAGACGGTGCGCCATAAACTGATTGGCAAGGTACTGGATGTGTGCAATTAAAAACAATCAGCGCCCTCTTCAGTACCCTACAGTATCTATCCAAAGAGAGTCCTTGCACTTATGAGAAGTATACATTTGACTTTTCCTTATGTAAAGGCTGAGGCTGCTGCAACAGCCTTCTCATAAGTGCAAGGATGCCCACATAACTGACTATATTTGGGAGGGAAATAGGTCAATGAGTCATGTTGAGACAACAGCCAGGGTTTGGCTAACGCCGCCGCCATAAACAGGGTGATCGGTGCGTAAATGTCACCGCGCTTGGGAGCTGCACAAGGCTTTTAATTTGTTTGCTTTTATTACCTATCAGAGAGGCGAGATGCCTGTTATCTGCTGCCAAACCCACTCGACGTGCCCAGGCGGCCCTTGACCTTCTGTGCCCAAGTTTACAACATGGAAAACCAAGCCACACAGGCCATGAGCGGGCAGTATACAGTAGCCCATAACTTAGCGTATAATAAATGTATGCCCTGTCAAAGGCCAATCTAGGGCCCTGTTAAACATCTCAATTTAAGATTCAGGGCTATTAACAGAGCCCGAAATAAGAAGGTGTTGGGTGAACGGTGTCAAGGAGACAGACTCACACTGTAAGAACTCAACTGTACGAGCTTCAGTGAGCTTTATCTGTGCAACTGTCTGTCTCTCCTGCTCAGTCAAATGTCATTCATTTCAATGGGCTTTATTGATATGACATTTGACATTTCTTGCCAAAGCAATATTCATAAAAATCATCATCATCAACAATAACAATAATAGTTATAATCATAAAAGAAAATGGTAAAACATGAGAGCAACAAAAAAGAATCAAAATCTTGTATTTTGCATTACCAAGTATTTGTGCAGTTTCATAACTAACAATACAACAATAACAATGTCAGAGATATTGGTAAAACAAGGAAAAATGGCTTCTCTCTCTCTCTCTCTCTCTCTCTCTCTCTCTCTCTCTCTCATACCCAAACACTGACATACTGTATGTAGTTAAAATGAATGGAAAAGGGAGGATTAGCACTGTGGAATTGGACATGGTCCCTGCTGAGAATCTATTATAGTCACACACATCCACGCACACACGCAATCTTCATTTCATTTTACAGGCACAAATTGAGCAGAGTCAAGCAGAACAATGAAATTATGTCATATATTTATTCACACACATGCACGTTAGGCATATGAATAAAAAGCAAATAAGACAGATCTAATTTCAAGAACATCAGGGCACAGCAGCAAATTTCTTGGATACACTTTAGATTACGTCGGGGCTCTCTTATTAAATAATGGATCTTAGCAGCCCCTAACTCTGATTGTACATCTTTTTTCCATTTGATTTGATAAGTTGCCCAGCTAAATTTAGATTCCTTGTAATCAAATCTCGCTAACCTTGTTACATACTTGTAGATGAGTCGAGGTACAGCTTTCATCTTATGACCACCCAGACAACTATAAAAGCTAATATTAGTTTACTCGTGATGATGGCCTCATTTGTCTGGGAATGGCCAAACCATGCTGTAGTTTATGATCATCTTAAGACTACAAAGAAAGTTGTTAGTTTGATGTCATTACTTGACACTTAAACTTCAAAAGATGCCAAGAAATCAGATAGTTTTGGTAAAATAATATGGCAGTTTATGCATGAAAACAGAGGGAAGATGCACAAATCCTGAAATTTGACCCTTACCCTCCGTTCCCAGTTAGACTCGGCTCTTCCAACGTTCGATATGATATTTTGTCTTGCAAACTTGAACATATGTTTCACTGTTTCACTCTTTCACTTTGTTCTGTCTATCTGTTTTGGTTATGTTCACTATTGCACTGAAGTTTATTGTAACTGTCAATTAGAAAGGGAAAAAATTCAGCTACTCTGAATTTTCTCCTTTTCTAGTTATTTCCAGTTCATGCACTTTGGTTTAAAGACGAAGTTGCGATAGTTCTTCTGCCAATTACCATCTGTACTGAAATGAATTTCACCGGCCAGGCTGTGTAGAAAAAGAAAGAACCTCAACTTCAAAGCTAGCAGGAATCATTCTTGACTTCTATCCATGACTGTTTCAGGGCCTTAATGAACTTTTAAAAAGGACATTTCAGCACATCCAAGCATCTAATTTAAGACAAAACATATTTGTGTTTCTTTTCAGCACAACATTAATAACAGCATTCTGTACGTTGTGCCAATACGTGTCGCTTTTAAACACATGTAGTGTTGGAAAGCGACACAAACGCGTGCTATCTGAAAGCAGACACAGGGAAGTGTTGAAAACGACACCTCCTGTTTTAAGAGTGTATCCTTATTTAGCGAGATGCTTTCCACGGCGGCTTTATGGGCTGAATGCTGTCCGTCTGAATCACCCCTTTTAGTTAGAAGGGCCATTAACAGCTAATGCTATCCAGTGCTAAACTGTGCAGGGGGCAATGAAACCTTGGAACCACGACACTTATCTCCCTCTGCAGTTACAGCTCCAAGATGGCTGCCAGCACCGCATCGCATAGCCTGGGAGGAAATCAAGACAGTGTGAAATATCAGCGTCTCAGTCTCTGCTCACGGATAGCAGCGTTTTCAAACACCACCATCTTGTACTTCAGTGGGGAGCGGCCTAGTTGCGGCCTAGGCGGGCATACCTGGCACCGTGTCCCGCCATGCCGGGGAGTGTAGCGGGTATCCTTGTACCTATTTATCTTCCAATACGTAGAGCTGTAAAGTCGACACACAGGCAGACGCAGCAGATAGCGAGGACTGTCTGTCTGCAGGGTCAGCGCTGTGACTGGACAGATGGACAGAGGCACTGATAAAGGGAGTAATAACTTTATTTATATAGGCTAGCACTTATCTAAAAGCAGAGTTTAAAAAAATGCTTTATAGGAAGGCATAAAAACAAGAATAGTAAAATACATAATAGAGGCTTTGTAGCTTCGTCACAAATCTCCCTGCAACCACAGCTTGCTCCATCATGGAGGTCCACTGGAGAATTGGCTGTATGCAAATAATGGCTAAATGTAGCCTACAACTGGGCTAGAAGAACCTGGAAAATATTAATTCAATAACATCATAAGTAAAAGTTAATTACATTTTCAGCTCACCTAAACAGTTGAGTTTTTGGCTTTGTTAGCTAGCTAACTAGCCAGCAGGCTAATTTAGCAAAGCAACCAATGTTAATGTTACCATGCAACTACTAGCCATGATTAATGCTAGCTTACTGTAGCTGCAGTTATGATTAGCTAACAAGTTGATATTGTGTAATGAACAGTTCCCAGTCAAAAACAGCACAGAAATGAACCATGTCTTTTGAATTCTGTTTTATGCAATCAGCTGCTCATATTGCCCAAGACCTGTTGACCTCCAATATGGCTGCCAGATGTTGTTACATCACCTGAAAGCCCTCTAGATGGAGGTAAAAGTAGAAAACACAATCAGAAACAGTTACATATGAGCAAGTCTACAAAATCACATTTTAAAGAAGTGATTTTAAAGATGATACTTTATTAGCTAGCTTAAGTTCTTTAGAGCAGGGCGTCCCACAGTCTTGGGGCTCGAATTTTGTAGGGAGAAATCTGAATCTGAAACTAATCCGAAATGGAGATCAAATTTGAAAATAACATAGCTAGCATAGGCATAGCATAGGGGGATAGATGAGGGGTCAACTCAGATTTAAGCAATAGTTTTTTACATAAGTTTAAGAGAGATATCAGATTTTATGTATTCAGTTTATTGGTAAGGCTGTTCACCCGTCTTGAGAGTGAATACAAAACGTGAATAACAAGGACTCTGTTCCAACAACATCTTAATAATTATAGCATTTATTGCCAAGGCAGAAGCTTATAACTAAAGATGGTGGGTGTCTTGTATAAAATAGCTGTCATTCATCACTCAGTTGGATGCCGTACCTTGGTGTGGTTACGTTACACCCAGCAGAGTAGCAGATGACTTAACCAGGTACACAGGATTAAACCCGCCTCTTTTTTCTGTGCACTTAGAGAATATACCTATCTGTCTAATTAAATTAATAAGTAACATACTACTGCTCCACTGGTAAGCAGTACAGATGAAGAGTTTCATTCCAAAAACAGATATCCACCATTTGAAAATATCAACACCTAGAGCTGCAATATGATTTCTGTCATCAAGTAAAGCACATTATGGGCTTTGACTATTAAAGTTATGAGTCATCTTAAGATGTTTGCCTGTAAAATCTGTTTCCAAGGAGAGAATCATCTTTATTTTTTAATATGGAGTGATACATTTCAGATAGTGACATTTTTCCAAAATGGACATGTAAGTATTTAGGAATTAAATCCTTCAGTTCAAAATAGACAAACATCACCACACTGTACCATATCATTGCTAGGGTAGGCTAGATATTTCTACACAGAAGTTGGTGATAGTTTGTGCCATTTTCAATATCTTTAAATTTAACAATTTTCATGGCAAAAATTACAAGGATTCAGTGTTTCCCTGATAATTTTATTCTTGTCAGGTTGGAAAAGCTTCTAAAAAGGCATTTAGACCATCTTGGGACACTAAAACTCTCCACTGAAACTCAAACTAATGAAATTATTTTAGGGCTGGCAGCTCTTTATAAGGCAGGGTGATCCACTGCACTTATTCCATGGTAGGGGGATTGGATACATTAGGGCTTTAATTGAAGAATTAATCCAAAAAACATATAAGATATTTAATAAAAGGCCAATATCAGTACCGTAGTCATTATTATTCTGTTTTATCCGACTAATTCTGCCTTTTTTTAGGAGTTCCTCTGAAGTGAGCATCATGATCTATGACCCAACCCGCACTCTTTGACAGATTAAAACGCAGTAACATTAAAACCTGTTTCATTCCGGCGTGCGGTCCCCGTGGGGTGATGGAGACCGTGGAGCTCGGCCCTGCTGGGTCAGCGCTTCGGCTGGACACAGACAGAGGAGGTGTTAAAGAGGCAAGGCAGATCTGCGCTGGCGTGAGCTACATGAGCTCTGGTACTTAGTGCGGCTGGGGATTTGGACGTAAGTAGGAGCAGAGTGATCCAGGGCAAGGGTGATGACTCAAGATGGATTTGTGACACAGAAAATAGTGTATGCACATCCTGCAGGTGCTCGGGTACAAACCAAAGTCAGTAATGAACCGAGGAAACAGAGAACCAATCTCCCCAAAATCCATCCATTTATGGGACAGATTTGTTAGTTCGGGGTTTAAAACACTTTGAGTAGCAGAACTGAAAACTCAGCACCGCTCTTTTGTCAATAAATGTATCTATCTTGAACATAAACAGGATATCGATTCTGTGTTTTTATTTAGAAATGCATTCATCAACCAGAATTCCTCCCCTTGCCCTTCGAAGTTCATTTGCTCTCTAACAACCTGCACCTCCCCAGATTCTGGACTGCTTTCTGTTCTCCATGAGGTATAAAGGATCTCGCTTGTGGACTGGTTTCATCCTCATTGCCAGTGAATCTCCATTTCATATCTGTCTGATGACCCAGATGGCTTCAAGTAACTTAACACACAAATGAAATGAAAAATAATCTCTCTCCTTCCTTTTGTTTTGGTTGTCATCTCAATTTATTGTTCCTTCATTCTTTTTTCTTTTTTTTTTGTATTTTATCACTGTGTTTTTATCGCTTCTCTTCTGCCAGTGTGTTGTTTTATCACTGCAAATCAACTTAACTAAATACCAGCACACTGAATCTTCCTCCCAGTAAGATTTATTGTGCAAGACAACATACGAACACTGACACTGAGTTGAAACATTACACCAGTAAAGCTTACTGGAAGCAAGATTCAGCAGTATGAATATTGTTTTAACCTTGTTCAAAATTGATTAATTTCCAGTCCAAATAACAGAACAAAACTGTTGTGTTATAACCTATAACACCACTCTGAAATAGAATATCATGACTGGTTTTGAAAGGACACAGAGAAAGTGCTCGCATTAATACAGGAGGTTTGGGGATTGGCTGCCGGACGCCTTTGCCGGTAGCTACGTCCAAGGTCGGCGCGAAACGCATTATGGGTCCGTTTGGCCCGAACTAGTGACCAGGGTCATTCACTGGAAATCGCATTGCATTATGGGAAAAATTAATGACCTTAAACATAGGGCAGAATTTTCAAGCAAAAATGTCTGACGGATGCAATAGTGGACTAGTTCGTAACTTGTGATCAAAAGAACAGCTGGTTATGAACTGGCTATAGGTTGACTCACTATTGTGTTATGTTAATTGCCGATAGTAGCAAAACGGACATTTATTTATATGAAAATGCTGCAGATCATTACTTTAAATACCCTAAGTATTACAAGAGGTAGAGTGTAGCCAAGCTGACAGTTTGCTGCATCAACTGTCAGTTTGCTGAAGCTCTCAGACAGTCAGCGTGTGTGCTGCCGGCCGCTGAGGAGAAACAGTTTTATCACTATATACTTTGGCAGGAGGCAACCGCAAGACAGGTGGCAGGAGGTTATTTCAATAATCAGTAATAATATCATCAGCTCCCACCCCTGCCCCCTCTCTCTCTCTCACACATACACACACACACACACACACACACACACACGCACACACCCCCTACTGCATGGCAAAAGAACACATGCTGATCAGTGCTCATGGGGTGTCAACGTATCCCAGCATGCAATTTGGAGGTCTAAAATAGGCCCCGGCACAGCTGGGAGGAAGGGAGGGAGAGGCCGATTACCGGCTAGTTCCTGTTTGCGGCCCTAGCGCGGCCGGTGCGTGCGGCTGTCATGCTCCATGTGGCGTCTTCCCCCCCGACTGATTCATGCAGAACCGTGCTTCAAGTTCTTGGCAGCGATCAAGGACAGAAGTTGGCCCACAATGTGTGTTTGACAATGTTGCACCTGTCTAATGGTTATGTATATCCCTTTGATCTATATATACGCTATTGTTAAAAGTCAGCGAAACGCCGGTGTAACACTTGTTGAGTAATTAATTTGCTTGTCGTCTAATGAAAGATGTGAGACTGGCCCTGCTGAGAGCGTCCCACTGGGAGGCGGTGCACACTGCAGCTTAACTAAGAGGAGGCTCTCGCTGTAGTGTGGGAGTAATTATTATTTCTCGCTTGAAGTATTCAGAGTTTACCCTAACTCCTGTATATGAGTTACAAATAGGGAGAGCTGCTAATAATTTTCTTATAATATGGAAATATGAATAAGGATGAATACGGATCCAAGAAGTGGTTTAAAACGTAGGAGTTTTACAGAGTAGGGAGCCATCTGTATTTTTTGACTTATGCATTTAAAATAGCATTTATTTAGCATGTTAGAATGAAGCTGCCCTTCATATCCAGCTGTGCTCTATTATAATAAACCTTGTCCTTTATAGTTATATGCTAAAATGTGAGCCTTACATAGTCTTGACTTTCTATTGTTTGGAAAATGAATGAATGAATGACGGAATGACTGAGAAAATAAATAAATAAGTTGGCTACCTCCTTCCATTTGTTATGAATCTTAAACTAAAATGCCCTTCCTTTCCCTCTGTTGCCATATTTCCTCATTTCCTTTAGAGGATTCCAGTATTCCCATTCTGTCCCTCTGAATGGGGCTTTTAATCACGGAGCTAAACACTGTATCACACTATTAATTCAACAGAGAGAGAGGGACGGGAAAAAAAAGTTTTGTGACACTTTACAGTTTCCAGTACAGATGTGGTATAATTTAGAGGCTGGCTTCAACAAAGGAGACGTTTTGTTTGAGTTCAAGAAATTACAATGGAACAATTAAAATAAATCTTGAGCTGAACTTCCATTAACCTCGGCTTGGTTTGGGTTTCAGCTCTCCGGGCCCCGAGGATGGAGGCCCTTCATTTGATTTATGTCGTCCTCCTCTTTGCCTGAACAAAAAGTAGGGAAAAAAAAAAAACTGACATAGTTTCTCTGAAAAATGCTGTAGATTAAATCCCCTCCCTTTTCTTGTGATAGAGGGAAATCTTTTCTCCCTACTTCAAAACTTCCATTAGTTTGTGTTGTAAATCTCCCAACAAGAGATCAAATCAGCAGCAGCTGGAGGGATAGTTGTTTTGGTAGCTTTTGCACTTTCAATTGACAAAAAATATAGTAGCCAAAGGTCTAAGTCTCTGGATTCCTCTGTCAGTGGTAGAATTTCACTCCCTTCAATCACAGTAGAGATCTTTGTAGCTCGTACAAAGTTATGATCGTCACTCAGCTGGTTTATCAATCTCAACTTATTCAGGATTAAGGATGGAGTAGAGGGCAAAGCTCAGTTTGTCCAGTTTTTTCAAATATGTGAAATAGCGTTTACCCTTTTTTAAGCTGATATAAAAAAACAATATAAACACTAAAATGGTATGATACTATACAGTAGGTCTATTGTAGTAGATAGCATGGGACTGATGTAAGTTAAAGCTGCACTTGGTTAATATTTTTATGTAATAATACTCCTGTCTTATCAGTCTAATTCACAAAGTGGGGCTGCAACAGAGAAGAGCAACCCATCCCCTCTAACTGAGACGCTGTAGATTCAATATGTTTGCCCAAATTAATTTCAGGCTTCAAGTCACTGACAGAAAATGTGACAAAAGTGACAAATTGAAACTTAAGAGCAAAATAGACAGCTGTAAGCGAGCGGCAGCGATGGCTCATCCTGCTGCAAAAATATTTTTTTTCTTTTTCCACGCCCTCTAGCCACTAAGAAGACAAAAGCAGTGCGCAGTTTATTGATGATGATTTGATTTCAGGGTAGTGAAGTCCTTCAAACGTTCAAAAAGTCAAACCGTTTTAAAAGTATAAACCATAAAGTGTGTTGTTTGTTTGCCTTCTGGTGATCACTAAGTGGAATTCATAAGAAGTGTCACTCCAGACTGTCAGCCAAATGTGTGAAGGGTAAATTTAAAATGTTGTTCATCCACCTTTTGATATATTTCTATATCAGGACTTCAATCAAATCAGCTGTGTTTTTGTTTGGATGAACACACTGATGTGGTCAGACTCTCAAGTCTTTAGGCAAGAGAGGCTCCTATGATATCTGTGATGTAAACTCTGTTCAGTTGGTTCATGTTTCACCCCGAGGCCATAGGAGGCAGGTCTGTGTCAAAACATATAAACACTAACATGCTAAGACAGAACATGGAGGAGCGCACATCATCAAACACAAACATAGAAGCACGCACACACACACACACACATACACACACGCACATGCACATAAAAACACATACAAAGAGCCACACAGAGCCGCTGACCATGAGGAAAGAAAGGAGGCATCGGCCTTGTCATCAGATCTAGTCTCTAATTTAGGAAGGCTGAGTAACAGGTAAATGAGTGTGTTCACTGGTCTGTCAGTGCATTCCCAGGCAGGAATAACATCACTGCATCTACAGCTCCGACAACAAGCCTGCAAACAACTGTCTGCTGGTGATGACTACCTGTGTGTCTTTATCTGCACAAAGGAAACAGTATGCTCACATTGTGAATCTTACTCCCAGTGAGCTATAACTGTGCAATGCAGGCATTAAATGTATGACTAAATGTTGTATCTACAGTTATTTTTTTGTTTAAAGCTGCACTAGACAAGACTTTTATATAAAACACACCACTTTTATCAGCCTTAATCACACAGTGGGCCTGCAATAGAAAAGAGCGTCCCATTCCCTCTAATTGAGACGCTGTAGATTCACCCTACTTACCCAAATGAACTCTGATGACTCATCTCATCTGCTGCCCAAATTAAATTTCGACCCAGCAACCTAAAACTGATAGCTGGCAATACTCTCTGTGAATAGAAAATGTTATATGCCAAACTCATCAACTGCTATACTCATGAAACCACTGAAACAGTCCAAATAATTGTTGCATGTCCAGAAGCATGGGGGTCAAAAGTCGATCACTGTTTCTCAATTCCTGAAATGTTTTCTATGTGCAGACACAAGGATTTTATACAAGACGGTTATGATATTTCTATCTTTTGGGTCATTTTTTAAAGTCATAATGAAATGTGAAATGACTTTCACCTTGTTAGCTAATTTTCCACATCACAATATATACCTATTTAACAATAAATGCTACAAAATTTACAACATATGTGCTTGTATTTTTATACATCACAATCCCATTACTTTTACTTCCTGGAAAACAGAGTATCTTTAGTGATTACCTCATGCTGTACTAGCCAATAAAACTGGCACAGATTTTTAACCAAACCCCGCCCCTTTGCCCCTCCCATCAAATAAAAAATGCCTTTCTCTTCCTAACTGATCTCCCATTGGTTTACACTTTTGAATGATCCATCCCCGCGTTATGTCCCACCCCAACATAAAGTTATGGATACAAGATGCTCTCAAAATGCTGTTTCACTGTGACTTTTAATTTAGATTTATCAAGTTAAAGGCTTTTTAGCTCTTTTTAGCTCTTCCTCTCTTTCTTCCGGGGAATACAAAAGCTGCAATTTAAGGTAAATTATAAGAAGTGTCCTCTATCCTGTCTGTCTGTCCGCCTCTCCTCTACCACACTGTCCACGCTATTGTCACTGTCATGTTTTTGTACTGTGAAGTCCGGCCTTCTGGATAGCAGTGAACAGTGTGTGTGTGTGTGTGTGTGTGTGTGTGTGTGTGTATGTGTATATGTGTGTGTATGCACATTTAGGCCGCTGCATAAGCCCATTCTGTCAGCGCAGGATTCCAGCGGTCACACATGCTCCCTCTAATCCTCACTATCATCTGCCTCTCCATCACGACGCCCATCCACCTGCTGCACCGCCCCACCTCACCTGGCACGGCCCGGACCGGCCTGGCACGGCATGGCATGGCCCTTCCTTCTGCAGCGGAGATACACCCAGAAGCAGCAACCAACGGGGTGGGTGGGAGGGGTGGTCAATGGTTGCTATGTATCCCAGAATTCTTTGTGTTTATCTACAAGGCACAAGCAGCCAAAACCACGGGTGAATTTTGAAGCCAATAAGGAAGTGGCTGAAAGCTGCAGTTCCTCTAATGTCCACTAGAGGCCGGCTCCAAAAAGACTCCAAATCCCGCCCAACTCCATTCAAGTAAATGGGACCACAGCTCAACTTCTCACTGGAAATATAAAGTCAATAAATATTTTCAACAAGAGGTTATGGTCTCAGTAGCTAATTTCACTTCTTCTAATATGTGTCCATATGGCGATTTTCAAAATAATTCTGTCATTAACGTGATATAACGATTATAAAACGGGGTAGTTTTCCGAGTGATTGACAGGTCGCCTGTCCAGTGATTGACAGGTTGCCCATCACGGACCAATAGCAGGCGGAGCTGCGGCGGTGTGGGAAATCCCCGGCTTCACTCTGGCTGCTCCGGCTCCAAAAAATGTCAACATGGCGGCGCTCATGAACCCCAACTTTTGGCTTCAAAACGGCCCTTCAGAAACCTGTGGGTGACGTCACACTCACTACGTCCATCTTTTTTTTACAGTCTGTGAGAAGGCAGGACCAGAGTCAAAACGTAAAATGTCATCATGTGTGAGGATTATCAGACAGCCGGACATCACTATTTAAGAAATTAGGCTAGCAGACTCAGTGTCTTCTTTTAAATAAAAACTTCTCAAGACATACTTTCATAAACTTAAATGTAATTGTTTTTAATCATCTTATGTTGTTGCCCTTCTTTTTGTATTACTGTCTTATTTCTGAAAAAGTGCAATATAAATGTGTTAACTTCTTTGTCTTCCTCTTCTTCTTCTCACTTCACTACCTGTTCAGGTAATTTCAGTGGCTCAGATACATCAACGTCTTGACACATGATTCACCTTCCAGCATGAATTCCCAGTGTTAGTGTCCCGTATCAGATGATTGCACCGGTCCAATTAATTTGTTGTCATTGGAAAGTGTTGCCTACACCACGCTGCTCGACATGTCATCATTAATAATTCCTCTAGGTAACTCCAGCCTGGTGACCAGCACAGTTCTACTTAACTTGGCCCAAGTGTCATGTTTTCATTTGTTCAACTTTGTGTGAGTTTGTGTTTGGGCATGCCTGGTGTGTGTGTGTGTGTGTGTGTGTTTGTGAGTATGAGTGAGACACAGGTGCAGTGGGAGTGTACAATGAGGAATGGAATGGCGTATACGACCCGTTTCAACACACTCCGTCAAATGAGGCGATGAATCAACAAGTCTCACATCGCACTTATCTTTGATCAGAGACCTGTCTCTCTCTCTCTGACACACACACACACACACACACACACACACACACACACACACACACACACTGTTGCTACAAGAAATACTGATAATCACATTCATACCAATGCTCATACCACTGCAACTTCTGCTACTGCTGCCAAACCTACAATACCTACTGTTACCCCTACTATTACTAATACTAATAATAGTGCTCATACTATGTCTACTACTACTAATTCTACCACTAATACTACTACCATTATTACTACAACTACTGCTTCTACCAGGGTAAGACATTACCTTTTCTTTTCAGAGGGCATTTTTTACCCCTTGATCTGATTTTCAGAGGTTTGGGTCCTTTTTGGAAGCAATTTTATTAGACTATTTGCATGGCATATTGGCAATTAAACATTCATTTTGTACAAATAAGACAGCAGCAGGCCTTATAGAAGAGGATAAAGTAATTTTCCCCCAACCAGTTTGTCTTCCATCCTCCATAGTTTTTTTTACCATATTGGTTGTTTTGTTTTTGTTGATGCAGTGGTTTGTGTGAGTTCTGCAGTTTCTCTTACTGCTGGCTGCATGGTGCCAACATTTTCTACTGCTCCGTTTTAAAACTTTTTATTGCATGCACGGTTGCTTTCTGAGCAAAAAACGCTATTTTTCTCACCCAGAACCCAGTGAGAATCACCCAGTCATAGACTGTCACGGATCAGCTACGGTGGCCCACGGGGGACAGTAGTCGCATTCACAGGTGAATATTTGAAAAATTCAGTGTTCAAGGTGAAAGGCAAAACAGGGTACATTTTTGCCCCTCATTTTTAATTTCACAAGCATTTTATGAACAGTCAAAGGCGTTTTTTGCCCTGAGGCCCCATTAATTCGATTTAACGATTTCAATTGAATATTGTCACATCTGGACTTCCATAATTTCTGACCCAGGCTCCTACTATTGCTCCTACTATTAATTCTCCTACTCCGCTACTGCTACTACCTCTGTTACTACTACCATTCACTACTACTAACTACACTACCACCATTGCTGCTGCTTCTATTACCACTACTGCTGCTCATACTACTTCAGTCTCATCTCCACTTATTCTCCAACTTAAAAGTACACATGTGGCAGTGGGCAAGCCGTGTTTCATGTCTCGTCATATGAGAGGGAAAACATGCAGTCATGATTTGGGGGTGTGATGTGCTCTTGGCTGCTGAAACATGTATCATGTGGGCTACAGCATACCTGTCATACCCTAAGGTGTGACTATAAAGACAACTGTGGGGGAAACATGTATGGACCTCATTATATTTCACTGCATGCGTGCGTGTCAGTGATACAGTAAATTCATGTGATATAATAAGGGGTTTATAAATTATTTTAGCAGGTGACTTCATACTGAGGCGAGAAATTTCCTTTGACATCAGTATTTGGAATGCATACAAATTTGGCGTTCATGTTTCCGTTAAATACAAACAAATACAAATACAAACAAAAACAATGTTTAATTATTTCTCGGATGTGGAAGTTAGACTTTTCTTGTGTGCTGAACAAAGAAAACTCATAGACAAGCAGCTTCCATGTAATCCAAAAGCTCTCATCACTTGTTTTTCATTTCAAAATAAAGGTCAGATAATATAATTGCCCGGATTTGGATGCTAATATTTTACCATTCACCAAAATGTAACTAATATTTTTAAATGTTACTTTCATCTTAAGGCTTGACTGATGGCTCACAGTTTTAAAACTTTCTGAAAACTTCAGTCATGAAATTATCCAGCTAAAAAATGTCCAAAATTACGTGTACCCCTCATGTTTCTGAGTAACCCAAAATCAGTGCAACATACTTTTTCAGAAGTATCTCTATTTTAATTTGATTCTGTTTGAAATCATTTTTTTTTATAATCACATTAATGTAATCCCATCATATGTCATCTGTTATGTTGTTCCTCATCCCTGGTCGTCAACAAACAATGTCCGATGAAATAAATTATGAATGTAAAATGAAACCACCTTGAGAGCAGAAAAAATGCTCCCTGTCCTCCGGTGGCCCCTCAGCTTCCTTCCCTTTTCAGAAGTGAGGTAGTGCGCACCCTAAAATAGTCCGCACACCAGATGGGTTCTCACTCAGCAAAGCAAAAAAAGACTTCAGGGTTCATTTAAAGCGGGATGTATTTTTGCATATCAGTGCATTTATTTGATTTACAGCCAACGGCTTGCTTTGCCTCCAGTGTTTTTGGAGGGAAATCGGCGGCGGAGGGGAGTGTGAAATTTAGTAGCTTTGGCTTGGGTGCTTTAGCACTTAGCCCTCGTTTATCACAGATTGTCTGCGCACCACAGTCGCGGAAACTGTCTCCACTCGCATTTAGCAACAGAATTTACCTTTGCCACTTTGCATGCGGAGTCTATTTGTCACGTTAATCTGGGTCCTGTGCGTTTATCTTCCCTCAGTCAGTTTAATGCACATGGCGGTTGGCTGAGGCAGTCTGTCAATTCGTGGCTGCATTAGGACTCTAACGAGAATTAGAGGCCCATTCTTTACTAAGATACATGAGCACACATGCGCATTTGCATGCACAAACACCCGTCTTGATGATCTCACACACACACACACTTATGCACTCACACACACACACACACAGACACAAACATGCACATAAATATCAGCACACTCACCAGACATACAGAATGCATGCCATAACATACAGTCATAACTCTTCTATCTAATGCAACCATTGATAAAGCTGGAGGAGTGCCATGAGCTGGTGCATTAGCATTACTGTCATCCTCCAGCAAATCTTAATGTCTTCATGTAGTTATCAAACTCTCCCATTGCACTGACTGTAATAATCATGCACACTCAGTTATTCCCACTACATAGAGACTTTTTTCTGAGCTGGAAATAAATAATTAAAAGGAAATCTTTGAGATAAAAAAGCCTCGAGCCAAGTAAGGACAAGTAAGAGGGTCACTTGACTGCAGATCTTAGTGGTAATGGCCAACACTCAAAAGAAAATTCAAAAGTACTTTCATATTCTCTCATATATATGTTATGTGCATGTTGACTTCATCACCTACACCTTTTGAAGTCGCCATACGGCAAACCGATTCAACTATCTCACGTCAATGTAAATTTTGATCTCAGAGTCCAGCCGGGGCCCGCGCCGATAGCAGCTGTCCGCCATATTCCAGAAAATTCTGGGTATCTGAATCCAGGTCAGTGCTGCTCCACTGATTATGCTGTCTCCCTCTCTTTGATTTCCTGTCTGGGAAAGAGGAGTCAGTGATGATTTTCACCAGCCTCACGCTCGCATAAATCAAGCGGCGAGCCCAGACGCTGCGACTAGCGCTAGACAACCTCGGTCCGGACAGTGCCAGGAGCAGTTATGGCAGGGGAAGAATCATGTGACTGGGGTTAAAGGATGACACTGTAAATTTGGGGAACCTGCCTTTCTTTGGCCTGGGGAACTTTGCTTGAAGTTCGAAGGGAGCCCACAGCAAGGAAACGGAAACACTGGAAGAATTATGGACAGTTAAGCGTGCTTGCAGTCGGGTTGCTCTATTTTTCGGTAGTTTGGGTTTCAGGAGAGCTCATTATGCAAATGCAAAAAGGGAAACAAAATGTCTGTTCCTTAATTTTTCGCTAGTTTCTCTCCGGTGGAACGCTGAGGTGAGTTTGTCCTTTAGAGAGCGGCGGTGTGTCCCTTTAAGAGCCGTCGGATTCGTTCGTGCTAGCCTTGATCGAGGGCCTTTTTGGGCAGGTGCAGCAAGTGGGCCAGGGCTGGAACAGCTGCGTTGGGACCGAGGGAGGGGGAGAGAGATAGAGAGATAGAGAGAGACGGAGAGAGCGAAGAAGGGAAAGATAGAGAGAGGAGGGTTTCATCTGAGCCGTTGCCATGTCATGTACATCTCCCATAAATCTCTGTCCCGAGAGAGAGAGAGAGAGAGAGAGAGAGAGAGAGAGAGAGAGAGAGAGAGAGAGAGAGAGAGAGAGAGAGCGGCTAACGTTTGCGTTTCATTTGCTGGCCTTCTCTCCGCTCTGCCCTTCCTCCCCCCCTCTCCTCCACCACCTCTCCCCTAGTGCTGTTTATTTTCAGCCCTCTGCATACTCCGAGGGCCCGTGAAGTAATTATTTCATAAAGTTACACCTCTGCTGTCGTAGATGACCACAGTTGGCCCACACTTAAAAGCCTGAGCCAGTGATTAACGTTTGAAGGCAGGCGGCCAGGGGAGAATAGCACGGCTACCTCAATTTGTAGAAGTACCTTCTGCATGACAAGTAGATGGAAGGGGGAACGAGGGCATGTGATGCAGGAACATTTCACCCTCTCCTGCCAATGCCAATTTATTAATTATTATTCCATCCAGACAAGGGAAAGATCTAATTTAATGCCTTCCTTTATGGGAATGAATTATCCAAGTCGTAAAGATCTGAGGTTAAACTTTTTGGGTGAGTTTTTTTTTTCTTCTTTGGACTGCTTTGGAAATGTGCAGTTATGATCCTCTCAACATCTTGAAGTAATAGCGAGCAGTAATGATGTTTCTCTTCTTGGACCGGTCGGCTTTTGAGACCCAGGAGGTTGTAGAAGTCCAGGACTCGACTTTTAACGTTGCCGTCTCAATCGCTGTCCAGACCTTGGCCCAGGAGTCAGGAGTTAAGAGACACACCCACAAAATTTTACATATTAATCTGCAATATTTTCATAGAAATAAATCAGACAGTAGCGATTCAACCTATCATGAAGGCTTTTTCATTTGCTGTTCTAAACACCCGGTGTCCATTAGGTCTTTCCTGGGAAAAAATCCGCTGGCGTACACAAAGTGATGTGTTTGTTTGGAATAAATAGAAGAAGAAGAAAAAGAGAAATAAAGAATACATCTTTCTCAGCTAGCTAAAATGACAATAACAATTCTTCAAAACCCCCAAATACTATCTAAAGATGCTGTTGGAGTAACATGATATGAAATGTATAAAAAAGCTTTGGCAGAGTGGCAGTTAGGCCACATAAAGCAATGGGATGAATATTATACCAAATTATATTTCTTCATTATTTGAATTTCATACTTAAATAAAAAGTACTTTCAATTTCATAGAATAGTGTCATTGACAGACAGCTCACACAGAAAAAAAAAATACCATTCAAAATAATAGTAGCACAAGAAAATGTGCAAAACGTTGAGGGAGTGAAAACTTTTTCCAACTCTTTTTTTCTATTTCTATTTTCTTTATTCTTTGTTTTAACCCGGTGTGTCCCTCAGGGTGTGTTGGGTTTGTTGGCGTTTGTCTCCTGACATCGAGCACCAGTGGCTGCTGCAGTATACATAATATATACAGTAGTTTCTTCCTCCATTGTCAAGTCTTCATGCCTTCAGAGAATAGCTGTATCACTCTGCTTGTCCATGTGTCTTTCTCCCAATGAATAATAAAGATTAAAGTTCATCTAAAGCAGCGGTGCCAAACTTTCTGACATGGAGAGCCGACGGCTGAACGGTCACATGAGTGTTGGACCATCGGTCAAAAAGAGCAACTGAGGAACCTCATTCCAAAATAAAAGTTCTACCATATAAGAAAAAGTGACATTCTCTCACAAAATGATCGAGACAAAATGAAAATATGTTCAATTGAATATCGTGAAAGTCAGCAGTTTGAATGATGGTGTCGAGCTTCTGTAATTCAGCGTATTTCTGGTAACAGGATGTTGGGCTGGACATAATGCAAGGTGGGACTGGTCAGAAGTGTTCAAAAGTTCAAAAATGCAAAACTGAAGTAAAAGTACTGGGACTTTGATATAAGAATACAAGAAATTATATATTTTAATGGGCATTTATTGTTAAAAAGGTATATGTTATGCTATGGAGAGTTAGCTAACAAGGTGAAAAAGTTGTTTTTCATTTCACTGCAATGTTGAAATAATCTGGTACTACCAAATCTAACCAGATCCTTTATGAAATTCAGCTAGGCTTATTATTGTTTTTTTATCCCGTGAAATGGATTTATACTGTTTTGGAAATGAACTCTTCAGTTAGACCTTTAGTATTTAACTTAGGTCTCATGTCATCATGATGCTCACATGCAGTGTGGTGAAATATTGCAAAATCACATGCAAATTCAATTAAATTCTATCAAAATAAACCAAAAATAATATCCTACTGCCTTCTGTAATCCTTTGGAGGGGCCAAAACAGTTTTTGTGAAGGGCCAGGTGGGGAAAGCCCTGACCTGGAGTCTCCTCAGCAGGCGTCAGTGCGATGTGAGAAGCAGACACCAGTAATACTGAATGCAAAGTAATTGAATGATAATATAAACCATCTCCATGCTCTCTCACAGACACGTGCGAGCGTGCGTTTCCCCCTCTTCCTCCTTTTCAAACTGAGGCTAACCCCTCGGCGCAGTGTGTTTCAGGCTGTTTCAGAGTGTCTGCTTCCTGCTGATGTAAAGTTGGTCTGATTTACACGCTCGCAGATAAAAGCCTGTCACAGCCGCCCGTCTTAAATCACACACTGTTGCCGCTACAGTACAGCTGTCTGTGTGTGTGTGTGTGTGTGTGTGTGAGTGTGTGTGTGTGTGTGTGTGTAAGAGAGCGAGAGAGAGATAATCTGTGTGTTTCACAGTATGACAAAAGCACACATATTGGGTGTCCAGTGAAAATACATACATGCACACAAACATAAATGCTAATAACTGCAACCAGAACACATGCAGACTCTCTGTCTCTCTCTCTCTCTCTCTCTCTCACACACACACACACACACACACACACACACACACAAAGAGCCCTCAGTGCTGCTCGGCGGGGTATGTTCACCCAGATCATAAAAGTGCAGAGACACAAGGGCATGCTCAGGCCCATCATGATTTTCTGAAGTTATAAATAGAAGAAAAGCTAATAAACATTTATGGAGCGGCTGTAAATCGCCCGCAGTGTAAACGCTTGACAATAAGTTCTGTTATCCCCACAATGTCATTTGAATGCCCTTTGGTGGTGAGGCCATTACTCATCTGCCCCCCCCCCCCACCCTCCACCACCCCCACCCTGTGATTTCAACCAGGGCCCCCATTGGCCGCGGCTCCAGGCTCCTCCAATCAGGCGACCCGATGGGGCCGGGTGTGACTTCCGCCTGACCCTGGCTGTCCTCGTGATGACATCATGACGCCGGCTGGCCGTTAATTTAACTCTGCGAAGTGTGAAACGGCGGGGAAGGGAAATGTTATCGTCTCTTAAATATGTCAGTGTTATGGGCGGGATCGTTTGTGCGTTTGTGGAACAGGGATTATTGTTGTCACCGTTACAGATTGGCTGCTCTGATGGGTGTGATGCAGGATCAGCAGTCTGAAGGTGTGAGTGGTGCAGATGTGGAGGCTTGAGCTCAGCGGTCTAGTTCTGTGGTTTTCAAGCTGGGGGTCGGGAGCCCCCCAGAGTGTCACGATGGATCATTTTGGGGGGTCGCGAGATTATTTATGAGACAGGAAAAAAGCATATTACTATACAAATTTATTATCATGCCTATTTTTGTCAGATTTTTCTCTATTTTTTCATGTGAAATACTGATTAGTTTTCTGCCTGTCTGCCTCTTCTGATAATCAATCAAATGAAACAACCTGCAAAGAGTACAGTACTGCTATTTATCACTGTTGTCTGGTGAAAACCTCGTGCAAATCTCAAAAAATGTCAACTTTTCAGGAACTGAGCCTTGTTTTTAGCTTGATGACTGTGCATTTTTGAGTTTATCTCAAAAAGGTTTTTGAAAAGGTTTCAGTAACCCAAGGGGAAACCCATAGAGGAGCATGTAATCATTCAACTGAAATCAAAACATGAAAATTACGATAATGATGATATCAAGAGTTTTGTACCAAAATAACATATCCATAATTTGAAAAAATATGACACCTACTCTTATAAAATGATTAATAGCAAAACATTTGAGCAAATGATGGTACTGTTTAAAGGATATTAGATTACTGAAATACTTGGTTTACAAAATGATAAAAGTTTTAAAGAGTGGGTTGTTTATATTTTATAATATAATATAATATAATATAATATAATATAATATAATATAATATAATATCATTGCTTGTATTTAATCTAAAATGGATAGGCTACAGTGTTTTAGAACTGAACTTGTATATGGCACTTGTACCAAGCTCAGCACACAATGCCCTTTCGAAATTCCCATTCGCTCCACTGTCCTCTACATTCTGACGGAGGCAAAGGATGATGGGATTGTTCTCCGGTTGCTGTAGCAGTCCTGAGCAGTGATGGAGTGTGTTATGTTTTAAAAGCTAATTAGCGTCACTAGCAGTATCAGCAGCCATCAATCTCAGGCTCAGTAAATAACCAAAATGGACCAAATAACCAAGTTTGGCTAATGATGGTGGATGTAGCCTTTGTTGCTAATGGCGGTCATTAACCCCACAATGGCTAAATAATAGCATCTTAATTAATTTGTTTCAAAGGGAAAGTTTGTAGTAGAATTTAATTATATTAATGGGGGGTGGCCACAAGGTGCACAGCAAGAGGCACTGCAAACGTACACAGGACGTAAACCGACAGATGTGATTACACTGTCCACTGTGCACGTGTACATGCATGCACGAGCACATGCAGGGGCACATATGTGTGCACACGCATACACACACACACACACACACAAACCTCCAGCGGTACATGTCTGTTGACATACAGGCTTTAAAGGTGCATTAAGTAAGAGTATTACTATCCAACAGCACAAAATGACCATAATATATGTATAATATAATGTTGTTGCTGATAAATCCCAATGACTAATGTTTAGTTTTCATGCTAAAAAATAATAACCAAATAATAATCAATAACCAAATAACCGCACCAAGAAAATCCAGGTCCTTTCCTCTTCCAAGAGAGCTGCAGTGCAGTTTGTTAGGTGTGAATACAAGCTTGTACCAACTAGGAAAATGACCCCGAAACATTCAGTTTTATGAGTATGTTGTTCGTTGTTCCATACAGTTTTATGGGAGAAAAGAGACAGATGTTGACATCTGATAGCCAGCAGTTCCTCATGCTTGGAAAGCCTAGCATAACAACATGAACCAGGGGCAAACCGCAGCCTGAACTGATGTTCATATTCAGCTATTTCTTCATGTGTTCTGAACTGGTAAGAACACCAGAGAAGGAAAATTACTGCAAAAACCACTGACAAGTCCATCATGCTTAGCTAAAGTTACAGTGGCTAAAGTTACAGTTGTTTTGACTCCGCCTGCTACCAAAATCTCCAACCTGCAGGATGACAGGTCCCCAAAACTCTGGCCAATAAACAAGCTATTCGTGAGTCATGTGACTTTTGTTTACAAGCCCTGGTATTTGGACAGTGTGAACCTAAACAAACCAAATACATAAATGCAACAAATATACTTTTCAACTACGGTGTGGACCAAAGAAAACAAACTGTTTTCTGTTATTACAATGAGTAATCTACTACAAACTACTCTGTTCATTTCAATTCATTGTCAATGAGAAATGTCTGTTGTCCGGACAGGGCTGATGCCTGTCTCCATCAGATTTCCATCCGTTTTGATGGACATAAAGTTCAACCCAGTTGGACGGACAGATTCGTCACAATCCTTTTAGCCAATCAGAGGCACTCCTACACTTGTTTTGGAAAAAATAGCAGTGATCACACACACAACTGTACGACCAAATAAAGATAAAACAGATAAAGCCCAGTATAACATTGGGATGACTGTAGGTTTTCCAGGTCAGTTTCTTATTTAATTTATACTGTGTTTATTATTTTTTCTATGAAGCAGCCGCTCCCACCATGTTGACGTTCCTAAACAGAAATCTATCCGTCAATAATTCTCTCCGTTTTCCGGCGGATCAGTGTGTCCGCGGCCTGAGGCCCATCTGATAGGGGACAATATTACGTTCATCTCCCTCTGCCGTTTACTGTACCTGTCGCTCTCTGCTCCAGTCTTACTGCTGACCAGATAAAGACTTCCTAATTCAGTAAATTCAGCCTCAGTCTGCGCACACTGAACCACACACATCCTGATTAACTCACTATCTGCTGCTCTTACGCTCTCCATTTCCCTCTTCTTTCCACTCCTCTTCAACTTCCTCCCCCTCCTCTTTATTCTCCTCCTCTACCCACTCATCTTCTTCTATACCTCCTCCCTTTCTTCTTTCACTTCCCCCTCCTCCTCCTCCTTCCTCTCCTCCTCCTTATCCTCTTCTTCCTCCCCTCCTCCTCCTCCCTTGTCCGGATATAAGTACAGCCGGATCTATTACCGGGCCCTGCGGATATACTGAGACAAAATGAGAGACTTTGATTTTCTAATACCATTAGACTATATATATGAGTGTGTGTGTGTGTGTGTGTGTGTGTCCATACATGCATATGTGTGTGGTGTGCATGTGCTTGCATGATTGTGTGTGTGTGTGTGTGTGTGTGTGTGGGTGGTTGGGTGTGGAGATCCGATGGAGGACTCAATAAGGGAAGAAGAGCTGAGATTTATTAGTGGGACACAAGTCCAAAATCAATCAGGTGATTGAATCAGGATATTATTGGTCGTAAATTAGAGAGCTGTTTATGTCAGACGGGGGGAGGAGAGGAAGAGGCAGAGAGCAGAACAAGGAACAGCAAGGTAAGCTGGTTGCTCTTATCTGATTCTTTTTGTCATGACCAATATCTGCCCCTGGTAGTTAGCCTCACTGGAATGTCTTTTTCAGCAACACACACTATCACTTAGGCTTTAAGTAGTGCAACATGCACTTTCTTATTCCAGGACATTTCAGTTTGGATGTTGAAACCTTGTTTGTCAGACGAAACCTTAGCTACTGCCGAGTGCTACAGCAATCACAATCAATCATAGAATGAGAGATGCTGGAACTATGAAACACACCAACTTCAGTGGAAAAATGTACTATTGAATTAATGAATAAGTTAATAAATGAATAAGTGAATGAACAAACAAATGTAAACAACAACAACGTGTGTATAGAGGATTTACAGTTGCATCACAAATCTTCTTGTAACCACGTAAGGTGCCATCATAGAGCTGCAGTGGAGAATTAGTGGTAAATATATACCAACCAGGCTAGAAAAAGAGAGCTGTTGTGTTGTGGGTGTAGGTCAGTTCAGTAATATCGGCCTTATTCGCAAACCCCGGAAGTAGCTATCCGCGGCCATATTGTTGACATGAACACCGGCAGCCGCGTCTAGCGTGCTAGTTGGCTGAGCGCAGTATGGCTTCATCAAAAATAAGATACGAAGAAAAAATAAGTTTGATCGGAGGTGTGGACCCATACAAAATTGACTTAGTTACCATGAGTAAAGATCACTCATTATTGCCAGCTATAACGTATCCGGACATTTATAACTACCTTGTGCATACAGTATGGGCATACACGTCTCAGGAGCTGAAGGCTTTCAAATCGCTTGAGACCTATAACTATTTCATCTGTGGCAAGGTCAGTGACATTCTTGCTTTTATGCCACCAACGACATCATCATCAAACATCGTTGTGACAGCAAAGGTATGTAAATGTTTGTTTGATACGATCTGATGCTTGCTTGCATGCTAGCCTGATGTTTCCTAGCTAACTTGAGCAAATCAAAGTTAGCCTTACTAACGTTTTAACATTTGTTCACTGGCATTGTCAAGCGAATCACCCTGGGAAGTGAGCTGCTGTTACCTGCAGAATTGCTTTAAGTAAACGGTGAACCATTGTTTTAGCTCCGGGACCGTTTTGAAAGCAGCCACAGATGCAGTCAGTACACTCTTGGACTGGACAGATGTCCGTTGATTTAGTAGCTACCTACAGGAGTTGGGCAAAATAACACAAACCTTACAATATGATGCTATCTAAACAATATAATGCATACCAGCTACAATACATGCCAGCTTTATGAAGCTGAATCAACTCTACGGTTAATACATATTTGCTCAAGGACACCATAAACCACCAAAAAAATAAATAAATAAAAATACCATGGAGTTGAATCAACACCTCCTTGACACAATCTCAACACAAATTTAATATTATAAGTTTAACAAAACTGGTATGTATGGAAGGGCTATTGTGTTGGATTGCATTATGTTGTCAGGTTTGTGTTACTTTGTCCACCTCCTATAATTTCATATGACAAATAACCAAGGAGCTAGGTCACACTTTTTAAAAATAAATGTTAATTACAGCAGTCAATCAAGCATTGCCAGGCAGCAAACCATTTCCTGGGCCCACCAAGGAACCAACAGTCACCGAACAACAAACCAACCAATCAGGATCTCTAGAGCTGCTTTCTCCGGGCAGCTAACAGTACTTAGCTTGTATATCATGCCTCTTGGGTTTTGAAATCTTGATTGCAAACAATCTGTGTTCTTGTCTTTCCACAGGTGAAACACCAACACGGTCTCACGGCAGTTCCTGAAATAGTCACAAAAAAAAATCTATTGATTCGTGTACATGGACGCGATTTTGCCATTTTTTTTGTGAAATGAACACGACCTAAAAAACGTTCCTCCACCACAAATTTGAAAACGGAAGTTTTGGCAAATAAAACTACTTGTGTTACGGTTATGGTTAGGCAACTAAAACAACTTGGTTAAGGTTAGAGAAATGGTTTGGTCATGGTAAAATAAGAAAAAGGTTTGTTAAAAATTTAAATCTGGCTTACGGTTGAAATGTACTTTGAACTATCTAACCCCGGTCGTCGGTATCGAAGGCAATTTATTTCAATGTCACACTACTTCGTGAGTCCTGACTGACAGAAAAAAAAACGTGTTGCAGGCACGAAAGATACTTCCAATTGAAATACATTAGTTTGAAAGTCGTGCTGAGTGTCACGATAAAAATGGAAAAATCGTGTCCGTGTACATGAATCAATAGATTACATTTTGTGACTATTTCACAAACTGTCGTGAGACTGGGTTGGAAACACAGTCAGAAATTAAGTGCCCCACCTCTGCACCCATGAGTCATTGCCCAGAAGGATGGCATTATCCTGGCTGTGCACTGTTGCCATGTTGGAGCGGTACCTTTTGCTTTCCTTGGTGAGCTGAATGCTACAGATGATAGACCGGTCTTGATCTCTGTCATGGCAGACTATGCTGAGCTCTATGCTCCAGTGTCCAACACCGATACATGCCAGCCCCTGAGTGAGCTATTTGATGAACAGTGCATTTCTATGACAAGCAAAGAGTTACTCCTACATTGTAGCGCTATTGCAGTTGACATTACTCAAAGGCAAGCTGACAAAATAGAACAGCAGACAAGAGAACAGGCTAAAAGCAAAGCCTGGTATAGATTTGGGGCTGGCAGAGTTACAGCCTCACGCATGAAAGCTGTTTGTTGCACACCACCTGAGAATCCATCACCAAGTCTCATCAAAAACATCTGTTACCCTCTAAGCACAGGGTTTACAACTAAAGCAACCGCTTGGGGATGCGATCATGAACTGCAGGCACTAAGTTGTTATCGTCAGCAAATGGTTTCACACACCAACTTCAGATGTGAGACCAGTGGTTTTGTAATAACTCCAGAGCTGCCTCACATGGGGGCTACACCTGATGGGATGATACGTTGTGATTGCTGTGGTGATGGTGTAGTGGAGGTTAAATGTCCATTTTGTGCCCATGATAGCATAAGCCTCAAAGAATGTGTTGACGGCAGATTCTGTTTGGAGGAATCTAATGGCAAATTACAGCTCAAACACTCACATGCCTACTATTTTCAAGTCCAGACACAGCTACTTGTATGCAATAAGGAGTTTGCAGATTTTGTTGTATGGTCAGAGAATGATCTACACACACAGAGGACAGAACCAGATATGGAACTGTGGGAGCTAATGAAGTCAAAATCTAGAGCTCTTTTCGACAGAGCCATTCTCCCATAGCCTGGTAAGACCATCCTGATCACGTGACCTCACATTCTGTTTCGCTCCACGGATCAGTCTGGACTTCTAGCCGCCCAAATGTTACTGTTTTACGACAAACTGCGACTTTCTTGACTTGCAAAATTATCTTTTAAACTTAGGCACTCTATTATGAGAAACGTTCTCATATTTACGAGACACTAAGTCATAAATAATGAGAAGCTTCTCATAATTTCATATAGTCATATAGTGAAAATAATACTTGGCGCATAACAAAAAAAGTTATGTGCCGGATTTTTTTTAAATAGGTGGCAGAAAGGGGCTTCCACAGGATGGAGGGAAGGAGAGATGGAGAGAAAGAAAGAGATCAAGAAGGTGAGAGCTGGAGAGGATCAATTAGACATGCCAGTGATGGAACCATGGCAAAAGTCCACTTTGTTTATTATGGACAAGAGTGCTTCAGATAAATGTGAGGAATGTAACAGTAAAATGTAGAACGTGTATTATTACATGTAGTAAATTTACTATGGAAAGGTACAGACTTTGTGGTAAGGCTGGAAGGAAGGGGATCTCATTAGTTTTCTTTAAGATCCACTCCAGGTTTACTAAATTTAAATTTTAATTATATTTTAACAGTTATGGAAGTTATATGTTTTCATGATACTACACACTCTGGTACAGTAGGTGGCGGTATGCATCTAAAAAAGTAAATAGGTAGGAGTAGGAGGAGGAGCTAGAGAAGCAGGTAAACCACACAACAGGCTCAGGTTCACTGTTAACTTAATAGATAACATTATTGGCTTTGGATCAATCGTGACCAATCAATTGATCTTACAAACTCTTCTTCCCTTAGCTAACGTTAATGTCTACCTGTGGTAAAATTATGTGAACAGACTTTGCTGTGAGGAGTTGGCTGAAAGTTTCGCCTGTTTATCCTAGCTAGCCACAGGTCTCTCCTCCTCAGTCTCTTTCCCTTCACGTCTGCGGACAGTAGGGATGGCATAAAAACTAACCTTGGGGGTTTTATTGCTGTTATTAGTACAGCCGTGTATTACACAGAACCATCACTATTGTGCAATAGATCTTCACGCAGTAAAAACGGTAATAGGCTAACGGTTACTTTTGACAGCTGCAGCAGTAGGCTATGTCAACAATATGGCCGCAGCGATCGTGATGACGCTAATCGAATTCTATCTATTATAAGGAAAAGTGAATACCGTATTTCCTCTAATATTGGCCCGGGCCTTTATTTACCTCAACTGCCGAGGCTACCAGGCCTTTATTGGAAGCAGGCTTATATTAGAGACAGGCCTTTATTTGTAATTCCCTCTGTTTGATAAGTATATTTGCTCATATTTTAGTACGAAGCCTCCTTGTTTTCTGATCTGCTTCTGTTTGGGTTCGTTAGGTAGCCGTTTTTTTGTTACTGCAATTCATTATGATAATTACGGTAATCGACGGCGGCATGCTCCAGAGACTTCCACCAGGAGTTTACAGGTATCCACCATTGTTTTTAGCTGCGACCAGCAGCTCTATAGCTCGCTCTGTCGGTCGGTCAGTTGGTTGGTTGGTTGGTCCACAAAAATTTCCCCGCACAGTACGTGGTTGCAGCTATGGCGAATTCACGCTTGTTTCCTTTGTTTTTTTCCCCGGCCTGTATTTTGGGCCGGCCTTTATTTGTTCGTGTCGACCACGGCCCCGGCCATTATCGGAGACCCGGCTTTTAATTGACTACCGGCCACTATTAGAGGAAATACGGTAGTCTGTTTCCAAATGTAGGTTACTGTGACACAGTAAACTGTCTAGTCTCTACTCCAAAACAGTACGAGTTGTAGCCTGAGAAGTGTCAGCTCAGTTAACCTGAACAAACTGTTGGTTTTCTAGACAATTAGCCTGCTGCTGCATTAACTGATGTTAATGTTAACAAGCAACTATTAGCCACTACTAACACTAACATTTGCTTCTGCTCTGCATTAGCTAGTGTGCAAATCAGATGTGTTTACAACAAGACAGCAACGGTTAGCTGCTAGCTAACAAACTGACATTAAACACAAAATTGATTAGATGTATCAGTGGGGAAATAATCAGTTCTTCTTCAAAAACAGCACAAACATTAATCATATCTATTCAATCCGGCCAAGTTGTAGGCTACTTGTACAAATGCAACCAGCTGTTCACTGTTGCCCAAGAGCTGAGGACCTCCAATATGGCTGCCAGAGGGTGCGTTATCACCTGAAAGAGACTGGGACCGGGAACCTTTGTACTAGTGAACAAAGGGATGAAAAACTGTCAAATCAACTTCTACATAAATCTCAGAGTTTAGGAGATCAAACTGCTACAGTGAGACCGCAGCATGACTCATCCAGAGTGAATGTGGTTCAAACAGAGCTGTATCTTATCAGGAGGCCTGGGAGGCTCCGCTCCCCAGACAGCAGCACAGCCGACCCCCTCATTAAGATAGCAGGCCAGGCCGTGTTACTGTTCCCCATTATCAATGCACACAGCGTTCTAGTGTACTTATTAAGGTGTTATTTGTGATAAGGCGTGAATATACAGTATATCTCCATATCCTGATCACAAATATGCCTGTATACATGAATATTCTGAATATTACAGAACTTGGTGAGGATAAAGTGTTTACATGCCTCAGTGTCACTGGTAATATTGATGTATTCCAGCTATTATCTTTGGCCTTCTCATATCTGGAATATATGCGTAATCTTAATGCTATTGTAAACAGTATAAACAGTATACAGTGTTTGCACATTGCTACTTTTAAATGAAATACTTGAGTATCCTGAACAATATTTGCATATTAAAACCAGTACTTCTACACAAATTGGACAACTGCTACACTTGCAGACTAATGTTGGTCATAGATCACACTGCAAAAAAACATCAATTTTAGCAGTCATTTAGTCTCATATTCAGCCCTCAAATCTTATTTTCCTCAAAACAAGAGAACAATTCTGCCACTTGCTTCCAATGCAGTTTCACATGTTTCAGGAATGTTTCAGGAAAAATCAGACACAAGTTGATTTGCATTGGAAACAAGTGAAATCATCTAACCCCGTCGGCAGATTTCTTCACTTGCTTTAAAAAGATTACGATTGCACTGCCCAGCCCCCGTAGCCTCTGAGGTTCAGTCAGTCAATAGAGACACTGTTCCCATGAGAGTGAGAAATGTCCACGGTCCAGGACTCCCAACACAGTTCAGAGCTGAAACAACACCTAATAAAAAAAGAAGAGCGGCGATATAAAGATAAGGCCTCATAAATATAAACGGGCAATGGGTGTGAGAAAAAGAGGGCGAGAGAGAGAAATGGGATGGAAGGAGAGCCGGAGAGGTTTACAGACTGCTAGACAGACAGATGAACAGGCAAACAGACTGATGTAAAGACAGAAGTCTCCTTTCCACCTGGAATTAACGTGCGTCTCAATTGTGTCTAGATCTGATGTACTTTAGCTGGATTATACTTGCACCTGGCATTCAAATGTGTCTCTGGTCTACACATACTCTTGTAATATTTACCTGACAAACTTTAAAACTGACAGTAAACACCTCTATTATCCACCTGCCGCCTGTTTGTTTTGTATGTGCTTCCTGGTTGGATCTGCATGTGAAAGTTTATTTTTGTTTCCATAGTTGCTATGTGGATTGGAAACACATTGCATTCATGCTTTGTTGTTAATGTGGCCAAATGCATCGCCGACCTCTTTCAGTGCATCTCAGGTGCATTTACACCAGGATTTTATGTGTCCAATTGCAATCTGATCACCCAGAACGCATGTTACTACAAGTGGAATGGGGGTCAGCGAGACAAACAGATTCAAGCTTCAAGATTTAATATTTAATTCTCAGGTCAACAGAGTGAAAACACAGAATTCACATTAGACTCACATACACACATACACAAGAATGCACATCTCTCTGTCCATGTGTAACACCTGTCCAAATAACTAGAAAAAAGAATAGAGTAGAAAAAAGCTAGTGTTGATGGACAGATGGACAGAGAAATTTGCTTTTGAGAAACAATTAACTTATTTCAATTCAGTTCAATTGAATAACTTTATTGTCCCAGATGGGAAATTTGTTGAAGTATAAAAAACACAAATCACATACACATCTATACAAGCAACACAGCATAGACTACAAAGACCATAAAAAAACAACATAGACAAAAATAACACTATCATTATTCCCGCAGTATTAGCTTGTACATGATAGTACATGATACACTCAAATGGATGTTAAAATGAGCCATGCTGCTCTCATCCAGCAACATGCGCTGTATCAAAGTCATATTCATTATCTATCTGCAGATCCAGTTTACTGCTGTTTATGAATTGTAGAACTGTAGTGATTAATCTCACAGACATCGCAACAGACAAGGCTAAATGTATCGCAACAATTCAAGTAGTGTAAGGTAAGTTATCAATCTCAGAAAAGTAGATTCAAGCAACTTTCAAATACTTCCCTGATGGACTAAACTTTCTGACACTGATTGCATTGTCTTATGTGGCAAACCCCACCCATCTGGCACTCAAAGTACGTTAAAACAAACTATAAATAGTTAAAAGCAGATATAAGAGCGCTACTGGTGGGTTCTGTAGTGTAAGAGGATGCTCTTTGGTCTTTGGGCAAAAAACTCAGATAAAAAAAACATGAAGTAGAGACCAAGGCAACCAAGAAACCAAAGCATTTAAAGAGGAGTCGCCTTGGTCTCCACTTCATGTGTTTTATCAAACCATAAATAGTATTTGCAAATACTATTTGAGGCAGGTCTGGCTCTCATTTACAAATTCCCATGGCCGGATCTCTCAGATGTTGGGAAACGTCATCTTTTTCTCCACCGATCGGACAGCAAACAGATTATTATTATTACAATTTTCCAAGTGCTTTTGAACCCCATCTCTCTCTCTCTCTCTCTCTCTCTCTCTCTCTCTCTCTCTCACTCTCTCTCTCTCAGTCTCTCTCTGTCTCTCTCTCTCTATCCCTTTTCTTTTAACTCTAAAGCACTTTCTATCTCTTTTTCCCTCTCTTCTTTTTCTAATTTTTCTCCACCACCATCCCTCCTTACATCTCCCCCTCTTTCTCTACACTGACGTCATCATTTCTCCATATTTTAAACAGCGAGTCCCACTCTGTCTGTTTTTTTTTTCTTTTTCTTTTTTTCTTGTAGACACGCCTAGTCTTTTGATGGCCAGATGTTTCAATGAAAATATCATGACAAAATGTTCAAAAACAAACATTTCTCTTTTTTTTTTTTTCTATTGTTTCCCCATCAGAAATCAGAGTTCTTTTTTTCTCTGTTCGGGGTTATTATGTCTACTTATGTGTGCCAATAGTGTCCATATGTATTAAGATTTGTTTACTTCTATGAATAATAAATATCATAAAATGTGCAGATGAAAAGATTGGACACTGTGCCATGAGAAGCTGGAGGCATTCCTGCAGCAGGATTCACATGCACATGCGGTCGCACTGCTGTGTGTGTGTGCATGTGTGTGTGCGTTTGCATGCGTGTGTGTGTGTGTGTGTGTGTGTGCATGTGTGCATGTATGTATTGTATGTTGAGCATATGCACGCCTTGTGTTTGCATGCACTAAACATTTATTCAGAGAAAGAGGGGGAATCTGCTCTTCCAGTCATCCTCACACTGAATGATGAGTAATGGCTGTTTCTGTATTCTTGCCTCTCTCCCTCCTTCCCTCCGTCCTTCCCTCTCTCCTTCACTCTCTCCATTGCTTCCTCCCTCCTTTACCCTCTCCCACCTCCATATCACCTCCTTCTCCCTTCCTTCCTGTCCCCCTCACTTCTTCTCTCTTTCCCCGTCCTCCTTTCCTCTCTCCCTCTTCCCCCTCTCTCCTCTTTCCTTCCCTCTCTCCCTTCTCACCACCCCTCCCTCATGCCTTCACTTCTCCTTTCCTCTCTCTCTTTTCTTTCCCTGTCTAATCCCACCCTCCATTTCTTCGTCCCTCCCTCTCTCCTTCCCTGTCTTCGTCCCCCTCTCTCCCCCGCTCCATTCCTTCCCTCCTCCCTCCCTCCCTCCCTCCCTCTCTCCATCTGTAACCAGGCTTTATCAGTCACAGTAGGGTTATTTGTCTATCAGTTACAAGGACATGACTTTGCCAAGAGAGAGATAACAGAGGATGAAACCATGTGGTGGTCCTCTCTCTCTCTCCTTTTCTCTCTCTCTCTCTCTCTCTCTCTCTCTCTCTCTCTCTCTTTCTTCCTCTCTCCTTTGTCCCTCGCTCTCCCTCCCTCCACCCTCCTTATCTGCCCCCATTTCCTCCGTCTTCATTTTTCCTCCTTTTCTCTTTCTTTGCAAGGGCATGCACACACACACACACACACACATATATGCATATTCTTTCTCCTCTCTCTTTCTCCTCTGCTCTGTCCTCTGTTTGTGTTCATTAGCCCAGATCAGTGCAGCAGGTCTGGGTCTGGTTGAGGCCTGAATAGAAGAACACTGGTCTGGCATCGAGCCTGGCATTGGCCCTGGTCCTCTGGAACACACACACACACACACACACACACATATGCATAGGAGACGCACGCACGCACGCACACACACATCACACAAAAGATGTACACATGCTGGCATTCACATATGCAAGAAACACACATTCAGGGACACAAACATGCATGTAAGCCTACATAAACACACATCCACAGACACACACACATATGCAGACACAGAAACCCCCCTACACAGACACTCTCACGCTCACACACAAACACACACACACACACACACACACACACACGGGCCTCCCATCCATCCATCTTAGCTCCTTGATTAGATTAGGCATTATTAATGGAGGGCCTGTGAGCCAAGCAGACAGCGGGGTCACGCCGAGTTTAATTCCATTCTCAGATAACTTCATTTGGCCTGATGCGATTGTTATTGCCCCGGTGCTAGATGTTTATAGGAAACAATAGCCCCCATAACACATCCAGACATCCTATTTAAAGAGGGTCAGCCAGGGGCATTGGATACTGCAGCTCCTCTTCCTGCAGGACTGAGTCCGGTGTCTCGGCTGATTTAAGGGGTTGGCCATTTCCCATGCCGGGGAAAAAAGGATTAACGGGCGTATTGAAATGTATTACCTTAGCCGAGCGAGCGTGTGCGCCATCAACGTGCGTTCCCGATGCATATGGATAGGCGAGTGAGAGCAGGGACGCGGTGCTGGAATTTCGTGATAACCCTCCATGTGGCTTTCAGCGAGTAGTAAATCTAGATTTTTATTGGTTCGTCACGGGGCGCTTTCTTACAAAGATAAACATTAACCGTAGATGACACAAATTTATTATGTGTGGTTGTAGACAAGGCGAATAAAGCTGTCGAAGGCAGAGTGACAGAGAGGAATAAAGAGGAGATTGATACGCGCGCTGCAGCAGGGAAGAGGATGTAATTAAACTGGAATAGATGGGGTTTTGGTTCTGATTAGCAACACAGTTTCAGTGTTTTGTGTGTGAGAGAGAGAGATGGAGGGGAGGAAACAGAGACAGAATATAAGACAAATAGATAGACAGATAGATACAAATATACACAGAAAGAAAAGCAGAAGAGAGCAAAAGAGGTCTGTTTTATTTTGCCTGGCAATAGAAATCCCATGTATGTGACTGCATGTTCCCTTGCACATGAACTGTGGTTTCAGAGAAGTCAGAAAAAACAAGCAGTCTTTCAAGTATAATTCAGAAACCAGGTCAGCAATCAGTGAAAGCGTTGCTCATCACATGTAGGTAAAGCTGACAAACCACAGTCGGTTATAGAGATCCAGCATCAGAGACCGCAGTATTCACTGTGACTTTCACTAAGTGTTCACATAGCAGCGCAGAGAAAACATCCAAAGGCTAACCAACTTGTCTAAGTTACTGCCCCAAATTGATTTCCACCCTTTTAAAACGAGCGTGGATTTGCTTCAAGTGAACGAGCGAGGGAGTCGCACATCAAATAGGCCGCTCTCTGCGTTTCAAAACACAGACCACATTAAGGGGAGCTGGATTTCATGTTGAAACATTACTGCCCACGGACCGCCATTCCTTGGTTTTCGTTTAGAAATTTTTACGCCGTGTCACGTTAATGTTACAGCCACTGACATTTCAGTCATCGCCTCATCAGGGCTGAGGTAATGCCTTTTGGTATGGAACCGGGGGGGTGGGGGGGTGGGGGGGGACAGAAAAGGAGCGAAAACAATGAAAAAGGATTGGAACCGGTCCAGGAGCTGTTAGGAGAAGCTTATCGTGTATCGTATTGCTGCTCCGTAGTCCTGTTAGTGTTAGCGTGCTGCTGATGGACCGTTCTGTGCGGGTGGGTATGGTCAGCGCCGAGCCAGAATGGAGGCCCCCGCGGATCCAGTTTCCCCGTGATGGATGAGTTTGGCTGGAGACTGTCGGTGGAGCTACGACCCTGTTGATTGCATGCATGTTTCATGGGGCGACGCTGTGGATTGAGGCCGCGGCTCCCCTCTCACCCGAAACCTACAGTGTCCTCTCTATGCTTCCTCTCTTTCCTGATACCATCAAAATCGGCTTAATTGCCAAGTACAGTAAATGTGCAGGAATTTGTCTCAGGGACATTGATACAGCTTACAGAGTTTCACAGTACATCCTAGCACACATAATACACGGACAATAGGGCTTTTAAATACAGTGCAAAGGTACAAGGCTTTTATACATTACAAAGTGAATTCAAGACAATCCGGTTGATTACACTAATTAGATTTTTTTTTTTTTAGGCTAACTAATTGCTAGCTTGCAGGAATAAACAGACAACATTGTCTTTGTACCATGTGTGTCAGTTAATATGTGCACCAAAACTATGTCAATGTCAGCTTGACAACTTGTTTTTAACAAATTTTCTGTTACATTTTTGACATTTAGCTTGTGGTCTTGTCCTGAGCTACTTACAATGAGTCCAATAGTAAAAACACTTAAATTCCTCAATCAACAACATAACAAGCAATCAATAGTAAGGGGTGTAATGTTCAAAATCGCATCTTCCAAACAATAGAGTGACACATATTCCTTTGTTCCTCCAATGATTATGCATTATTAAGCAACAAACTTAAGAGCCAGGGAGAGAGGCTAGAAAAGTTTTTGTGTTCTCCTAATCTTAACAGGTGCAGGCAAGACGCGGAGACGGGGATGCGATTTAAGTTTTAACTCCTCGTGCCTTCACAGCGCCTGATGAAAATAAAGTGATTCTGGCTCTGAGCTTCCATGTGGTGCTACAGGAAGGGGGGAAAGGGAGCTCCGGTTTCTCCTCACACCTGGTGCTAGCTAGCAGCAGTGCCCAACCCTCCGAGCGCTACGGGAGACCAGACTCACCGCGGACCGTACAAGCTGTTGGAAAACCCTAGGTGGCCATAATGAGAACGTAGCGTAATGTATCACACTGCCGGCACTATTGGAACTGCAGGCATGCTGGGTCTGCGGCAGACGGGGAGAACGTTACTCACTGACTTGAGGGCTATTCTCGAAAGTTTTAGTCCTCTTTGAAAACGGAGGGAAACTTTACAACAATGGAACAGTTTAAAGCTGCAGTAGGCAAGGATTTTATGTAGGAATACACCTGTCTTGTCAGCCTAAATCACAAACTAGGGCTGCAACAGAGAAGAACGTTCCATCCCCACTAATTCAGACGGGAGCGTATCAATGTTCCCAGGGTCCTATGTTCCCAGAGTCCTATGTTCCCAAGGTCCTATGTTCCCAAGGTCCTATGTTCCCAGAGTCCTATGTTCCCAAGGTCCTATGTTCCCAGGTCCTATGTTCCCAAGGTCCTATGTTCCCCAATTCAGTATTCTGTTAACACACATTAACCCTCCTATTGTGTTCGGGTCAAATTTGACCCGTTTCAAGTTAAAATATTTCATAAATATTATCCAGTTTTCTTTTTATTGGAACAAGGCTTCAAAACAGCTATATAAACACAACAAAACCAATGATTATCATTTTATTTAATTTTGAACTGGGGAACATAGGACCCTGGGAACATAGGACCCTGGGAGAGCACATAGAACTGGGGAACATAGGACCCTTTGTCACGTTCCCATTATGTGCCATATAAATCTGGGGAACATAGGACCCTGGGAACATATGAAATGACCGCATTCAGACCCTATAGATTCCCCCTGTTTGCCCAAATTAAATTCTGGTGTTGGGTATGGACACTTCTTTACCCACGGGATGTGAAGAATCAAAACATGAAACCAAACTCCAGACTGTCTCCTAAACAGCAGTGAGCAGAGAAAGCTGGACTCACCAACGTTAGACCCTTTTCTCTCTCTCTCGTCTCTTTGGGTTTCTTTGGTATAAAGCATCACAGACCGGCCCGGTTGGTAAATGAGCGTGCTGAGTTTACTGACGGCACCTTACAGGAATTCTGGGTATTGATGTTGTCATTTTTCAAACAGATCCCTCTCACTGCCATTTGAGCTGCCAAAGTTGCCTAGTGCAGTGTTAAAGGCAAGGTTAAGGACTTGATAAGGCAGTGTGCTGTGAAATTTCTACCTTTATCTATGGCATTCAGTAAATGGGATCCATGGTCATTTTAAATAGTTGCTGTATTCAAATCTACATATCCATTTACATTTTTTTTTACTATTTTGTCAGTAGCGTTCAGTATGTTGCTCCAGATAACTCATAGTTTCAGTAACAGTCAATTGAGAGTTTTACTTTCATGCCAGCAATCATTGTGTTAAAATGACTGTTAAAATATGTTTAAAACTCTCAAATGATGGATATCTCTTATCTATCTTATATCTTATACAGTATATCTTGGAATAAAACTCTGCATTTGTATCTAACGTGACAAATGAGAGTTTGTGTGTGTTCTCAGTGTTTCAGATAAGTACGTGGGATTTACTGTTTATATGAATATCCTGGTTATTATCATGGATACTAAGCTTGCACTGATTGTGAAAACCAACAGTAAATAGTCTAAGCTGTTTACATACCTTAGTATTCTAGATAACGCTGGCATATCCCAGCTATCATATCCCTGTTTCTCATAGTTGGGATAAGTGTGAAAAAGAAGAGCTTGCTTAGTGATCAACATGATTTTTTTTAGATACAGATATAGATTAGATACAGAATACAAAACAGGATCACAGAATTGTCACTGTAGATTAAAGTACAAATGACATACAAGCTGTATTTCCTCAGATTGTGTTCGACTGCTTGCCAGTGTCCCTGGTTGGCAGTGTGATCAGATACCAAGCGAGTTTGATACTGTCTACTTTTATGTGCAGTGTGCCATAATTGATGCTTTTATTCCAATCAGGGGCCGTAAAGCTGTCATCATCAGGCCGGGCTGCCAGAGCCTCCTTCCCTCACTTCCCTCTCTCTCTCTCTCTGTACAGCTTGTGGTTTGTGTGCAAAACAAACAGTTGATAACGACTAACTCCAGATAAAGGAGTGGTGTTTTAAATTGACAGGGAAGTCGATAATCACACTGTGGGTTTCTGGAATGATAGGTTACAGTGTGTACACTCCTGGGAGTGGAGATGATCTCGACATGACAGTGATTAGAAGTCAGTGACAGCAGGAGATAAAGAGGATGCTGTGTGTGTGTGTGTGTGTGTGTGTGGGTGTGGGTGTGTGTGTGTTTTTGTGTGCCTGCACGTGTTTGTGTGAAAAATAATGACTTCATAAAGGTGAGGCTTTCTTGTGAGTGCCTGAATTACTTGCTATACTTGCATGCGTTCACGTCTTGTGTGTGTGCATGTGTGCAGATGTGTAGTATGTGCACATACTACGTGAGTGACTGCGTGTGTGTGTGTGTGTGTGTGTGTGTGTGCACAAGGCCTAATATCTCTGTATGTATGTGCTGAGGAGGAGGTTTAGCCTAAGTGGTGGGCAGAGTGCATAATGGAGTAGCCATGCTGAGGTGAATAATTCATATTTGGATGGGAGCTCAGATGAGGATATCCAACATTTTCATATATTAATCTATTGCACGGTAGATGAAGGCCGAAATATGCTGGAGTGCTTTATTAGCTGCAAATCTATGTCACTAAAAGGCCTTTGTTTCCATGAGGCTGCAGGGAGTTTGGTGGGTTAGTGGTGTTTTTCTTCTCTTTCCTCCTGGCTTGGAGCCAGAATGACTTTATTTTCATCAGGCTCAATGAATGCATGAGGAGTTCAAGCCTGGTTTGGCATCATGATTTGGGAAACCGTCCTCCAACAAGAAGACTCCATGACAGTGAGCAGCTGCCCTGCTGAAGTGTCCTTGAGCAAGACACTGAGGTCCGTTCTGCATTTTTTTGTGCATTTCTTTTGTGAATCTGCACTTTGTGTCCAAGTTGCTGAGAGCGCAGTTTTCATCTTATTGGACACATCTAAGAAATTCATGCAAATCAAGTTGTGGTGCAAACAATCCCTCAAAAAGAGCGCTGCACAAGCAAACGGCCCCTTCATCATTAAGACTAATCCACCAAGGCTGCACCCTTACACCCTAAAGCCTCTTTATAATTGGAGCGTTTTCTGATCTGATTTGAGATTCTAGGATGGAAAACCCTCTCCCTCGCTTTCCTGACCTGCTGGTGTTCCAAAAACTGGAGCATCCTGAATGACCAAACTCTTTCAAAGGATCTTACAATAATTTTGGGGAGTTGGTGTTTTGAAGTGTTCATGAATTGTGTGTGTCAGTGTGTTCATCTCTGGCAAAGTGTCCTTGGGAAAAGACAGTGAACCCATTCGCTCTGATGCAGCTCCGACCCTTCTAGTTACATGTATGTATATTAGGTGGGTACGCGAAGAAACAAATTCCTAATTACACTGTGTGGAATATGGCGATCAAGCGCTCAGAGAAAATCCTCCTACATACACTTTAAAGCTCTTTATATAGACATCTTATGTGCAAATCCATTGCTTTGGAATGGAGGAAAACAGCATTAGCCCAGAATGAGAAGGCATGAATATTGCATCAGAGCTTTGTTATGCTCAGGCTCTCGTCTCTCTTAATGGTGCACTTTACCAAGTGGCCATATCCATTAAATGAGTGTGCTTAATGTGAGTGTGTGCGTGTGTGTCTGTGTGTGAGAGAGAGAGAGCGTGAGTGTGTGTACATGTGTGTGTGTGTGTTTGTATGCATGTGTGAGAGAGAGACAGAGAGAGTGCCTGTGTTTGTGTGGATAAGTGTGTGTGTGCGTGCGTGTGTGTGTACATGTACATGCCTGTCTGTGTGCATTCAGGTTACACACTGTAAAAACTGACAAACTTGTTAAGTTATTTTGTTTAGTAAAATTTTTACTTGGTAAAAGTGAAATTGTCTTTTTATTTCAAGATTTTCTTCATTGTTTTATGATGATTTCTTGAAAGAAGTCATATTGGCATGAATCAAGTGAAATTCATTGAAACCAGCAACATTATCTGCCAGTGCAGTGAGATGATTTGACTAAAAATATCACAAAATAATCTTGATAGCTCTGGAAACAAGTTAAAATCACTGGGCGGCTTGTCATTTTTTTGCGGTGCAGAGGCTATAAACACGTTTGTGTGCTTTGCTTGTGTCTCCAAAAATGTCCAAAGATCCAGTAGGGAAAAAGTTAAACCTTAAACAAATGATGTTAAAAAACCTCTGTGGTCTGTATCGACTTCACGCGCTAGGCGGAAGCGTTCGGTTTGATGTCATCTCTGTGGAACGTCACACGGTGAGCTCAGCATCGACCTGCTCTGTGAACAATCAACAAGATGATTCCCAGCGCTTATCTGCTAAGATAACAACGATGACTGTTTGTTTAACCTCAGGAGCGACCCCTCCGTTGTTGCTTCTCCTTTTTTTTTTTTTTTTTTTTTTCCAGCCTACCTCTCCCCCTGCGATCAAGGTCGGGAAACTCGATACCCCCGGTGTGCTCTGTTTTCACCTGGTCGTCACGGTAACCCCAAAACACGGGGCGGTCGTGAATGAAATTCCTGTGTGTCATCAATCACGGGCCGACAAAGACGGGATTGTTGTGGTGTTTGAGTGACGCGGGGGGAATGTGCAGGCCGAGGCTGAGGCTGGGGGCCTGGTGCGGTCTGGATCACTCTCCTGACACTGGCACCGATTCAGGTTCACCTCAGAGAGAGAGGGAGAGAGAGAGAGAGAGAGAGGAAGAGAGGGAGAGAGAGAGGGAGAGAGAGAGGGAGAGGGGGAGAGAGAGAGGGACGGCCCTTTCATGGTTAGTGTTGGATGTAGAAGAGCAGAAGGCTTTGAGTCTAGGAAGAGTTTGAATGAATCTGGACATTGTTCAGGAAGTGAGAATTTGTGTGTGTGTGCCTATGTGTGTGTGTGTGTGTGTGAGTGTGTGTGTGTGTGCCTGTGTGTGCGAATATGCAACACACCCTCTGGCGGCCATATTGGAGGTTCCTGAGCCCTTGGGCAGGGTGATTGCATTTCTAAATGTAGGCCTACAAGTGGGCTGTCTCAATAGAATTGATTGGGAATTGATAATTCCATCACTGATAGCCTACACCTGATCAATTTTGTGTTTGTCAGCTTGTGAGCTAGCTAACAATGACATCAGTGACTTGTTGTAAACACTTCTGATTTGCACATTAGCTAACATATCTATTGGAGGCTAGCATTAGCTAGTTCCATGTTAACATTAACATTGGTTGCTTTGCTAAATTAGCCTGCTGGCTAGTTAGCTAGCTAACAGTTTGTTCTGGTTAAGCAGACTCTTCTCAAACTACCTTATCAGACAATTCACTTTAACGATCAATACTGAAACATTACTAACACTACAACAATAATTTTCAGGTGTCTCTTTTTCTCTCCTGCTTGTTGTAGCCTATATTTAGATATTTCTTGCGATTCTTCATTAACCTCCATGATGGCGCCAGGTGCGGTTGCTCTGAGATTTGTGATGAAACTGCAGAGCCTGTATACCTTCACACCAAACCACTTCCAATCTCTAAATCTCCTTTGTCAGCCAGCAGCCTCATTATAATGTCAACATCCAGCCTACTTGTCTTTGCCTAATCAGCCATGCATCCTAAACCCAATCATTAGCATGTATGAATGCTAACAAGGCTATCAGGAAGGAGGGCCATGTGCCATAATCCCCCTTAGCATTCCCATTCCCTGACACTGGGAATCTGGTTCACATTTATGCTCCTTGTTGATCCGTCTTGGAGCGTTTGGGTTCAGACGCGGGAGCCTGGAGGAAGGAGGGGGTTTGAGCTCAAAGGAAAACTTTCCCAAAATGAGGAAGGTAGTTGTGTGTTGTGCCTCGACGCTGAATAAATTACTATTCTAGTGTGAAGAAAAGTGAAGGGTTTATTTCCCAGAATGCTATATATCCAATAAAAAAAACAATCATGACCCAACATTTATCATTCAATATGTCTAAAATATCTCTGAAATCTAAAGTATGTTATTGTTTTATCGACCAAGGACTTCAAGTCACCTGCTATCTTTTAAAAAGTACATTTTGTTTATTTTTTTTTATTTTGAGATGTCAATCACCTTGCAATAGACAGCCAGACAAAATACTACAGCATTTTAATAATAGGCTACTACAGGTATGGGTGTTACGAGTTCATAAATTATTTTAAGGACTGGATAGCATCACATAGATATTTATGAGCTGCTACTAATGTAGGATTTTGGACTCAGTCACCGTGAGCTTTGGTATACAGGAAGTCAGCGTCAAAACTGTCAACTTAAACGACACTTGCTGAGTGACATCGACTAAGATCTCTGACAGCGCTGACAGTGTTGAAGTGTGTGAGAGTGTGTTGTGTTCTCTTGCTCCTTCCTTCTCTGTCAATCACTGGTAATTAGTTTGGATGCGCAGAACCAGTTATACCTGCCATACACAAACACACACACACATACACACACACACACACAGCCATGGCATCACTGCAGCCATGGTATCAGTCAGCGTTCTTTGTCTTGAAGTGACACTGATCTTTCCTCTCACAGCGGGGCCTTTCTGATAAGTCCATGGTGAATTTAAAGGCTCTGAGCTCCATTTTTTTCATAACACCAGGAGAGAGGATAGGGGTCGACACCTGCACTGTTTTCCTACCTGTTTGGCTCACACTTTGACACAAATACAGTATAAGTATGCGGGTGTGAGCCGATACAGTAGGCTATACCTACACACCTTCACATGCAAACACACACACACTGTGCTCAAAAACACACAACACAGTACACAGTATCTAAATACACTGAAGATACTAACCCTATTTAAACAAATGTGTGCATGTGGATGCACACACACACACACACACACACACACACACACACACACACACACACAGCTGCTAAGACTTTTGTTGTCAGCAGCGGTTTGATCCAGTAGCCGAAGGAAGTCCTCTTCTTCCTCTTTCCTTTCCTTCCCTTTCCTTCCCTTTCCTTTCCTTCTCTCTTCTCTTCTCCTCTTTTCTACTTTCCTGTTTTCCCCCTCCTCTCCTTGCTTCTCCTGTCCTCTCCTTTTTCCTTTTGTCTCCTCTCCTCTACACTCCTCTCCTCTCCTCTCCTCTACACTCCTCTCCTCTCCTCTCCTCTCCTCTCCTCTCCTCTCCTTCTGATTTACTGAAGCCAATATGTTCAGGCTTCCTTGTTTTCTCCGGCGGGACGTCTAGCCCTGACAGTAAATCTCTATCACCAATACTCCTCCATATGGCTGCATGAAAATTTCATTGTGGAGAGCCTGAGGCTAAAGGGCCTAGCTGGTGGAGAACGAGAGAGAGAGAGAGAGAGAGAGAGAGAGAGAGAGAGAGAGAGAGAGAGAGAGAGAGAGAGAGAGAGAGAGAGAGAGAGAGAGGGAGAGAGAGAGAGGGAGAGGTTTGTGAGATGCGGTGATTTGGGGCTGGTTGGTGTTTGTAGTGGTGGGGAGTTTGTTGTCATGAGGGTGTTGTTGGTGTGTGTATGTGTGTGTATACATGTGTGCAAGTGCATACTGTATGTATGTGTGGATGTGTTCAAGTGTATATTATGTGCAATATATGTGTAAAACCAGGCCACAAAATTTATGAATCAACTTGATGCCATTTATCGCCTCGACAGAAATTCAGCTTGCAAGGCCAGCACAGACAAAAACAGGCCCTATCATACACAACGTACTTTTGAGGAGATAATATATCAGGCCTTGTATTACAAACCGGAGGGTTATGTGTGTGTGTGTGTGTGTTTGTGTGTGTGTGTGTGCAAAGCCAGGTTGCCAAAGTTTATAAGATGAAATTCCAGTCCTCATCCTGGGGACCTGAGGGATGCAGACTTCCATCCTCACACAGTTGAATGAGTTGAATAACTTGCTAGACTGCAATCTAGATTTGCAAAATAGCATTTGCAAATAATATTAACAGTTTGTTTTAACCTGCTTGGAGTAGATAGATAGAGTTTACCACACTAGGAGAATTCAGATAGAGTCAGGTAAGTACAGTCATAGAGAAGTACAAAATACAAATACTTTGCAGAGATTGTCTAAAGTTTCTGGTATTCATGCTTTGTCCTTTTTGTTAAACTCCACCAAGTCGAATAAAACAAACCCTGGAAATGATTTGCAAATGCTATTTTGAGTCTGGCTGCAACAGGATTACACACTGCGGGCTCAAACATCTCGCTGTGCCACCTGCCACACATTGTGATATGGTCAAACCAAATGAACTAAAGAGTCCCGAGTGTGGTCTAGTTTATAAATGACGTTTCTGCCACTGAAGCACGCAGGTTTCACTTAACTCCAGCCTTCCCTGCAGGCTTGTGTTGCTGCAGTCGGAGCAGCAGGCCTCGCTCTCAGCCCTCGGGGGGAAGCAGCCACACTAGAGGTCACTGTTGTTGTTCTGATCAGTGAATGGAGGAGGATGTGGATGAGGACTGTGAGCCACATATTAACCAAAGTATGGTGTGGGTTTTATATGTTGTTGTTGTTGTCAGATAATATTTGTATCCCATGTCACGTATTTGGCAAGTATATGTTGACTTTTATTTACCAAAACTGCAGCATGTGATGTGGCGATCCTGTGTGCTTTTTAACCAGGGCGAGCACCAACAGAGAGAGTCATCTGAGATGTCAAAAGACACACACACACACACACACACATACACACACACGCACGCACACACACACACACACCATGCCAATTTCACTGCTGATCAAACCTTTCTGTTATTGTTTGTAGGCTACATCTTACAGTCCAGAACAGAAGATCCTAACAATTTCTCTATTCTTATGTAATGTCTTTCTACAACATGCATTATACTGCTATTTTTTATTGTTTTTGTTATATATTTTTACATCTAGAAACTTCTCTTGTGCTCCTGCATTGTGCTGTTTCCTTCCAGAAGAGCGGGGAGAGGGAGCCTTTAATATTTTAAGTGAATATGGGGTAAATGTGATGCATTACGTGGAGCTCATAAATATACAATATGCTGCTCTAATATGTCCTTTCTCTATCAAAGTGTGTGTGTGCATGCATGTGTGCGTGTGTGTGTGCAAGCGTATGTGTGTGTGTGTGCACCTATGCACTATAACCACACTATTTTTTTTAAAACCCCAATCAAAAAGCAGACTAAACCTAATTGTTTTCTTGCAATTTGATTATTGTTTTTTTTACTAGAATGTTTCATATGATAAAATTCATATATGTTAACCACTTTGCAAAATTCCCATGAAACAAAACACCATAAAATAACCATAAAACATCTAAAACAAGAGGGAAAGACTAATTCTGCTGCTTCAAAACACTTAATTCTTACGCCCTGAAACTAAAGGGCTAAAAAACAAAACAAGTCAGTGAAATAGAGAGAATTCATTATTCAGGTATATTACACACCTCGGAGTTGTGACTGGTTTGCTGTGAACTACCTCACCTATGATTAATCATTCATGCGCTCCATCTGTGTCCTGGCCATTTCAGCCCACAACACACTGCCATAATGTCTGTAATGTGGTGGGAAACAGGGACTGAGGGACAGGCTCTTACTTCTTTCCCCCTCCATTTTCTTTACTTTTCTTGAAAATGTATTCCATCCATTGTCTAAAAACACAACGAGACTCCCATTACTTATTATTGGCTGCTTGTAATGTTGGTAATCTGGGAGTTTATTCCACTGTTGCGCTCACTGAAGTCAGTCTGGAGAAGAGCGTCAGCTAAATGCCTGAAGTGTGAATATAATTTACGGGGATTTCTATAGGACTTCTGACAGCAGCGAGCGCAGTCACAGACTCTGTGTGGCTATAATGGGTGAGCCTATTTAAATCAATGTTCCAGGGTGGTTGTTATTTTATGCTGTACAAGCCAAATCATCATGGCAAGCTGTGGAATAGCATGTCGATCCGATTCAGGTTCCGTGAGGACAATCCCTCAGTATTAGAAAACCAGTGTTTGCCTGTAATTTTTATGACAGTGGCGGTCGGAGGTTGTTTTGGTTTTGGTTCCGTATCTTTCAACGGCTTTTGGTCTCAGTTTCGGTTTTAGAGGAGATTTCGCTGCTAAACCCGCAGCGCTGTAAATGATTTTGGAGGTTGAAACGTTTGGGAATTTAATACGATATAAAAGTCCTAATTCTAAGTGTTGGCCTCTGTATTTGTTTGTGTTTTGGAGGAGGAAATAACAAAATTGTGTTTTTTTATTCCTTATTTTCTCTGATGGCAGTTTCCTTGCCGACCCACCACTGCTGAATGAATATCGGGGGAAAAAGCCATTTGGACGCACAAAAACACATAAAAAAACAGATGCAGCTATACACACACACACACACACACACACAATTTGCACATGCGAGTACATGCACATGGTATACGTGCACACACATACACATACATAGACGCACACGTGGACCAACATGCACGTACACGCACACACATCCCACACACATACATATAGACATACACCCACATGTACACACACACACACACACACACACACACACACACACACACACACACACTGAGCTGCAGCTCTGTGCTTGATTGTCTTACCATCAGTCATTCTACCAAGTGGTAATTGAAAACACATCTCCCTCAGCCCCTGGCACCCATTACAAATAAGACACACTGGGGCTTTCTCCACACAACACAAAGCATAATAACAAATAGAGGCAGAGCGACCAACAGAGAAAGAGAAGTACGCTGTAGTTTTTGGCACAACATGAAGCGAACACGCTCCCAGTGATTGGTGGAGGGCCAAATCCATTTTTCCAAAAAGGGAAAAGAAGAAATATATGTTTCCCTGACAAACAGACGCAGCACTTGTCCCGGGCCGATTCATAAATCGTCGGATTCTGAGCTCGAGTCTTTGGAAAGTCTATTAGTTCCGGATGTCTTCTTATCCTCCGGTTTCTCTGAATTTTTAAACATGAAGCACACAGAAAATCAGATGGACAGAAACACACACATACACACACACACACACACATACTGTACGTCTTCCTGCAGACCTTCGCACACACAAGAAAAAAACGAAACTGTCGCTACATTTCAACCAAGATGCATGAACTGGAGAAGGGTAGAAGGGAAGAACAAACCCAGCTCTTGGAGGCTGAAGGATGTTTTCTCCACACACACACACACACACACACACACACACACACACACACACACACACACACACACACAGAAGACAACAGGTCCCTAATGCCTATCACATGTAAAAAGTTAGACAAAAACCTATTAAAATGCATCGCGTTTGTCATGACCCGGAGGTACGAGCGTAAACGACAGGAGTCTTAATTGGCAGCTGAGAACGGTAACACCTGCGAGCGGCCCGCGCCTCGTCTCGCCCATGTGGTCCGACTGCATTCTGCACACACACACACACACACACACACACACACACACACACACACACACACCGCCATTCAAAACAAAGGCTGATCAGTGAGGCAGAAGAAAAGTGAGCGGGGGGAGGGGAGGGGTTGGTGGAGAAAGAAAAAAAAAAAAAAAAAAAAAAAAAAGGCGAGGCTGACAGGCAATGATTGATGTTCGCCCATCACGCTAGGCCTGACACTCACCCCTCTCCCTCCCTGCATTTGCAACAAAGTCACCAGTGTGTGTGTGTGTGTGTGTGTGTGTGTGTGTGGGTAGGTGGGTGGATGTATGTGTTCCAGTGTGTGTGTGTGTGTGTGTGTGTGTGTGTGTGTGTGTGTGTTCCAGACTGAAACCCATTCAATCAATAAAGCGAGGCTCTCTGAATCACAGGGCAATAGCCAGATTGCTGACTAGACACAAGAAGAGGCGTAGGAGAGCACATTTCACATGTAGATTAAAATCCCAGCATGGTAACCTTTAGAGTGTGTGTGTGTGTGTGTGTGGGGAGAAGGGGGGGAGGGGGGTGTCGATGGCGTGTAAACAGGCCTTACATGTCAAGGTGGCATGTGTGACACGGGGACAGGCGTGTTTCGGCGCTGTTGATAGAGGAAACCGGCCGTCGGGGAGATTTGGCGACATATTGTGGGACGATGTCATCGGATGAAGTCGGAGTGGGAGAAGCTGAATATCTGACTGAAAACACACCAAGCCTCACAGTGAAGTGTGTGTGTGTGAGAGCCAGAAACAACAGATACACAGGGGGCAGGCATCTTGGTGAATCAATGAGTGTCTTTCACCAACTTCATGGCACACACACACACACACACACACACACACACACACACACACACACACACACACACACACACAAGCAACAGAATCAGAATCAGAATTAGAAACTTTTATTCGCCAAGTACAATGTGCAAGGAATTTCTCTTGGTGCCGGTGTCAACATAAAAACTAATATGAATAAGAAAAATGTAAAAAAAAAAAATGTAAAAAACATAAACAATATATATATACAATACAATAAAAATAAAAGCTATGAGCAATGTGCAGTGTCAAGTACAGTTACATTATATGATCAGTGATATGTGCAGTTAAAGTGGGTTCTTGTTTGTGAGGATTGTGGCCCGGGGAAAGAAGCTTTTCTTGGCGTTTGTGACGTCATTATTACTTATTCTATTTGGTTTGTTAAAGTAATAACATGCAACATTCAGACAGAACAATAGCTGTTTTGCTACTCTCTAACGCTGATTGATATCACAAAATAGTAATTCAACTCATACCCAGTTGATGGATGCTTTTCCATTTTCTGTTCTAAACACCCAGGTGTCTGGTAGGATTTCACCGGGAAAAATCTGCTGCACAGTACCAGACACACTGTTTGATTGACAGGTGATCTCTGGGACGTGCAGCGCAGAAACACCACAGCAATGAGCGCTTAGCAACAAAGATAGAATATGAAATAGCAAACAACAAAAAAACAACAACAATCTAATGGATTATCACTCTATAAGCGCTCTATAAGTAAACTAATGCTGTAGGTTCAATCTGACTCATGACTCTCCACACTCTGCTACCTGATAAAGGAGAAACACCTTAAAAATATTCCAGTAACACCAGTAAAACGTCTTACTTTATAAAACACAAAATAATTCTGTTTAAAATCATAGCACACCAAACTCACTTTCTACAACGTGTTGTTCGAAGTCATGAATTAATAACACAATAATATAGTGTACAATATTTTACTATGTTTCAATTACACCTTTGCTACTACTTAGGTCAAATGGTTCATAAAAGAAGCATCGCTCTTTAGACATAAAATGAAACTGTTCACACACACACACACACACACACACACACACACAAGGGTGTTTGCGAGGGGGAACAATAAATTCCTTTAACAACCACCAAATGCAAAGTGTGAGGCTAACTCACCCTGGACATTTAATAACAACCTCCATTCTGGGGCAGAGTGCACTTTAGCTGCAGGGATGAACTCTCCATTTCGGCTCAAATGTCTCCCAGTTTCCAGCCTCTCATCATCGTGCTGCATTGGCGGCGGCGGCGGCGGCGGCGACTCGTTAGCCCAACAAAAAGGGGCTTGTTTCAGCAGCTAAACGCGCACGGTGAATTCCCACGCCACCTGGAGCGCCCCAGTTCTGTGTGAAGAGCTTCAAAACCGAATCTTCAAACAAAAACATACAAATCTGTGTCTCGCTCTCAGCGGAGAAAACATGGGCTAAATTCTTGATGGAAATGTTTCATTTCTTTTTCCTCCCAACAGATGCTAAACGAGCGGCACAGATCTCTCGATTTGCATCTTTAGTTGCTTTGTTGATTTGATAACGCATATTTGCATTTGGAAACAGCTCGTGTAATTTGACTGGGGACTCCCAATTTGCCTTTGAGGAGAAGACTGTGGTGCAAACATTGCTTCGCTCTGTACTGGCATCCCTCTGCTTTGCTTTATATTTGGCATGTTGTGTGTGTGAGTGTGTGTGTGTGTGTGTGTGAGAGAGATAGAGAGTTGTTGATCTTCTGTCCATATGAGCCTCTTTACACCTCTTCTATCTGCCATAATTAATCAGATGGAGCCAGGAAAGAGAACTACTGACAATGAGCAGACAACAGTAAACAGTGGACTCTGTCCCAGACCAACCTCTGGATAACTGTGCTTTTGCATGTGTGTGTTCTTGCTTTTCTATACTTACAAGGACCAAATGACCTCACAAGGGTAGTAAGATGCGGGAAACTGTTACAAGTGACGACGTTTTGCCAGTCCTGACTTCTTTAAAGGGCTAGTTGGGGGTTGGGACTCAGGTTTAGGTTTAAGATTAGAATTAGGATTAGATTTAGGTTAAAGTGAGGATTAAGGTAAGAAGGAAAGAGTGTAGGAAAGAATGTAGTCAGTGAAGGTCCTCACAAGTACAGTATTTCAAATGTGTCTGTGTGTGTGTGTGTGTGTGTGTGTTTTGTGTGTGCGCATTTACAGACAATACCCTTTACACAAGAATCACAGAATAATATTAGGTTTTTTCAGTCAGCAAACACTAGTCATAAAGTTTAAAGTAATAATCTGCAATAATAATTAGCATGAGCGGCGATAGCCACCATGGCTGAACAGACAAAGAAAAGATAAACTCAAACTGCATCAACAGAAAATCCAAAATCCAAAAACCTGAATAAAAACAACAACCCACAAATGGTTATATCATTATATTTACTGCAGGCAATGTGAGTATTTTGGTTCAAAAACACACTTAAGCTAACTTCAGACAGCGTGCATTGAGAATCTAACACACCGAGTCTCTGTGTGTGTGTGTGTGTGTGCTGTGGCCTCCTGCCTCTGCCACCAGGCTCAAATGAGAGCCAGATGATCTGACAGTACAAAGACACACCATCATTAGCTACCCACCATCAGGCACAGGCAGGACCCAGCCTGACCCCGAAAGGTCAGTCATCATTTTGTGTGTGTGTGTGTGTGTGTGTTTGTGTGTGTGTGTGGCTTTGGAGCACTGGGGAGGCCTGGGACCTCCATCCCACAGGAGGTGGTCATCTGGCAGGTGCTTGTGTATGTGTGTGTGTGTGTGTGTGTGTGTGTGTGTGTGTGCGCACACTTGATCTGGTTTGCACATTGCTAAGGGAACCCCTTGGCCTCAACAGTCTTGCCTTCCCTTGCATTTTCCATGGTGTGTTTTTGCATCTCTTTGTGTGTGTGTGTGTGTGTGTGTGTGTGTCCGTGTCCAAAGCGCTGGCTCAGACAGCTGGAGTTCCACTCAGCTGGCCTCTCTTTATGCAGTCCTGCTGCACATAATGAACTGTGCCTCTGCACAGCGGGGGCCATTTTAACTCAAGAGCACACAACTCACAGGAGCTAGCACCACTTAACGTTTTAGCACCCAGCTAGCATACTGAGTCTCTTACTGTACAACAAAGCAACGGCCAGCCCCGCAATTACCTCCGAGTCCTTGAAGATGAGCCGACGTTATGTGAAAGCGCTGATATAAAAATGATTTGCAGCCTCCTTCTTCCCAAAGTTTTATAACAACAATCGGTCAATAACAAAGTGCATAATAGAAAGCTAATAGCTAGCTTCCCTGCATCTGCTGCTCCTTTTTTTCCTCAGGGGAAGATTTGGCACCTCACTGTAAAGCCCAGCAACAAAATTACCTCAGCCTAAACCTGTCAACAGACCATTACAGCCCACGCTGACTATTACGGGCTGGGGAAAAAAGGGCCAAAGCCATTGTAGCGCAAAGGTGTTGGCAGATATAGGCCGGAGGAATGTGGCAACAGGGATATTTGTTGGCTGCGTGCAAGAGAGCCTCGCTTCTCAAAACATGGTTAACTGTGCAGACCCTTATCAGCACGCTTAATAAAGCGTGGTGATGCCGCGATATCAGCGAGGGATCCGTTTGGATGGAGAACAGTTAAAAAAATAGGAATCGGAGGTTAGCTGTACAGTGTGGAAGACGTGGAATTTGAGAAAGCCGAGTTGATTGCAGAGCGTTCAGTGGGCCAATAAATCCTTCACAAGAACTGTTTTTTTTAGCGACTCCTTCCATTCCAAAGCCATGATTTACATTATAATAACAAGATTTTTGGTGGATGCCTCCTCGCTCCTTATCACTATTATGTCTGGGTGCTTTGACTGAACTTAACACTCCTTACTCCTGGTTGTGTATAATGTTGCCGATCTAGGAATCACCTCAAAAGGATATTCTGCTGTTGAACCTGCTGTAAATCACTCAGATAAGAGCATCAGCTAAATGTCTAAAACATTAATGTAAATATCACTGCTGCTGGGTGAAAACCTCGTACCTCCAAACTTTACAGAAGCTACGTAAAACAGCCTTGTTTTTAGCTTGAGCACCATGGTATTTTGAAGCTTATCCAATTTTAGAAAGAGTTTCATAAGACCAAGAATATTTTTTCAACCCATAGAGAAGCATGGAATCCTTCAACTAAAGTTAAAACATGAAAATCACCAAAATTAGAGTTATGAGGTTTTCACATGAGAACAGTGATATATTAAGTCTCCAATGATCATCCATCATGTCCAGAAGGTAAAAAAAAAAAAAAAAAAGGATTACAACTGAGCACAAATTCATTCGGGATTGTAAAAACAAACAAAATCTGAAGCTTCCACCTAAATCTGCATCAAGCTACTATGTCTTATAATTCACGATTCACCTTTCATATTATAAAGTTTCTAAGAAATTCCATTTATATGGCACTTTCTGAAAAACATTTCCAAAGTGCTTTACTGACAATAAAAGAACGAATAAAAGCCAATAACAGTAAATTGACACACAGTAATAAAAAAAAAAAAGGGTTCCAGAAGAACAAAACGGGCAAATACAACAACAACTAGATAGTTAGAAACAAAATATATAAAAGCCATGTGTAAAAATGTGTTTTTAACAACTGATAGTGCAGTGCCCGTTCAAAATAGCCATAGGCTATCAGTCGCTTGCTTTGAGCCCCGCTGCTGCACAGAGCGCTGTTCGCTTGTTTATTCAAAGTTTATTAATATTGAACGTGTCGCGTGTCCAATCCGATGCTGCACGTCCTCGGGTCCCCAGCAATACACCCACCAAGTGTGAAGAAGATCGGTCGAACGGTTCTCGAGATATGCGAAGGACACACACACACACACACACACACACACAGACACATACAGACAGAGATTCCTTGCTTTACAGTATGATGACACATATTTTTTTAACCGTTCTTCATTTCCAAAACACGCTGAACTCTTTACTCGGGGATTGTCCCATCATGCTCATCAGGGCTTTCCATCACTGTCCGTCCTCCGCAGAGGGAGTAGGGGAATTCAGCGTTACCCCCCCTCCACCCCCACCCCCCCCCCCCCGGTGGGGAGGGCAGTCATACCTGGGGGCCCATGAATGGAGCCCTCAGGTAAAGCGCTGTTGAAACAAATCTAAAGCTGCCTAATGACACGCACCGTGAAACTCTTCACAGGTCATTTACGCTGCTGACAGGCTGCTGCCACAGCGCCGCACACCTCCTCCGCTCCACCCCACCCCACCCCTGTGTTTGTGTGTGTGTGTGTGTGTGTGTGTGTGTGAGAGAGAGACACAGAGAGGGAGACAGACAGATACACAGAGTGAGAGAGACAGACAGATACACAGAGAGGCTGATACACACTGCAAAAAAGTCCATCTTAACAAGTTATTTAGTCTCATATTCAACCTTCAAATCTTATTTTTCTTTAAAAAACAAAAATGGGGTGAGATAACTTCACTTTTTCGTTTCCAATGCAGTTTCACTTGTTTCAGGAATTTTCTAGAAATGAGTGTCAGTATCTTGAAGTCAGGAAAAAAAGCAGATCACTGCACTAGTGTCAAGAAAATGACACTTGATTCTACAAAATTCTCGAAAAACAAGTTGATTTGCATTGGAAACAAGTGAAATTATCAAACCCCACTGGCAGAATTTTTCACGTTTTAAGAAAATTATGATTTTAGGACTCAGTAATAATGACTTGTTAAAATGGAGATTTTTTGCAGTGCATGTATTAGTCATACACCGGGAGGTAATCTATGAGTAGCCAGCTATGAAAACAATGCTTAGGCCTCACAGCATGGGAAAGCTATTAGAGATGCTATCTCCACCGGCCTGCTCCACAGTTTGGTTAAGGAGGCAAGAGCCGCCTCAGGTCGTATTTCTAAAGACGGTTAATTTATGTTCGCCGTTCTGTGATTCTGTTTTGTGGAACACTAGATGCCCTTGGTAAAATTTGGATCATGTTAATCTACTGCAACTGCACTGGTAATCCTGCACACTGGTATGCCTCCGAGTCTCATTACTCACTTCCACCATTTCAACCCCACACTGGGAGAGAAAGTGCAGAAAGTGGGGCGAGGAAGAAGTAAAAAAAAGTAGCAAGGGGAAAAAAAAACGTCTAAGGGAATAAAAACTAGTTCTTCTGGTTCTAGTCTTCTAAAACAGTAGAATAAGCTTAAATTCCTAGATCGCCCATCGTTAAAAGAAGAAGATAGAGAGGAGTTTAAGGATCAACGCCATAATGCCGTGACAACAGATGCCATTGAGTTTAGAACTAGTCCAAGCAGTTCTTTTCACACCAACTAAACCAAGTCACACACACACACACACACACACACACTGGCTGCAGCCTTGCATTGTGTGAGTCGTTGCTTCATCAGTTCACCCAAAAGCTCCCCGCCAGGTAAACCACATTCTTTTCACGCTGCCTAACTCCACTTTGACCAGTTTAGTGAGCAGCCTCGGTGTGAGTGAGGTAACTTCACTCCTAGGGCAAGAAATTCCATGTCCACAGTGTCAAGTAAAACTTCAGTACATCGGATCACTGCAGTCAATCTGCTCAAACACCTTGAAGGTATAAGTACTGTTGTTCGGGCAGCAGGGTGGCCGAGTGGTTAGAGAGCACAGACTCAGGTTAAACCCCCATCTCGAAAAGCATCCGCCCAGAGGTGATTCCCTACTCAAGTAAAAGTGCAAATACTCATTTAAAAATATACTCTGGCAGAAGCTGAAGTACCATTTCAAAGTCATTGTTCTAAACTGGTTTTCTGTTGAACGTTCCTCTGAATCCCAGATGAGAAAGAGTCTGCAGCTCAGATCACGAACCCGAACCCTAGCAGCTGAATTCACTAACGTTAATTCTCTCTCTCTTGTTGCTTCTCTCTTATTTGTGCTGCTTCTCTCTCTCTGTCCCTTTCCCTAATTTTTGGTGTCGCTTTGCTGAACAAGCAGCCAATCACATTTGGCTCTTGATCAGCTGCTTCCGGGATGGAAGCTGTCTGATGCTGAAAATATATATATATTTTTTTAGAAAATTTGTTGATGATTTCCCGAGAGTAACGAGTCCATTTTGAAAATGTAGTGAGTAGAAAGTACAGATTTTTCTTTTGAAATGTAGTGAGTAAAAGTAAAAAGTCTTCAGTGAAAGAAAAACTTGAGTAAAGTACAGATACTTGAAAATCTTACTTAAGTACAGTAGTGAAGTATTTTTTACTTTGTTACATCCCACCTCTGCATCCGCCCTGCTGAAGTGTCCTTGAGCAAGACGTTGACTCCTGACATCGACCTCTGACCTCCCTGTGGAGCAGGGACAAGCAGAAATAGAATTTCCCTTCAGGGATCGATAAAGTACAGTGATGGAAAGAGTACTAGAATATCCAACTCAAGTACAAGTATTGTTACTTTTGTAATATTTTACTTAAGTAAAAGTACTGGTATAAAAATCTACTGAAGTAAAAGTACAAAGTAGCTCATTTAAAATGTAAAAGTAAAAGTTACTGAGTTACTTTTTTATCAGATGTGATTTTTCCAAACAAATCTAAAAGGACAAGAGTATAGAGTTCAAACTAGATTCTTTTAATTGAAAAATTTGGAAATTACAAACTAAAGTGCACAAACAAGGTAAAGCCACATTACTCTTTTCTTTGCTGACTGACCATTGTACTCTGTCATGTAGCTCTGTAGCTAATTACAATACTTGTACTTAAGTAAAAGTAAATTTACTGACTTTAAAAAATACTAATATACTAATACTAATATAGTAAATGTAATTAATTACTTGTTTTTTTGTTTTTTTTTTACCACCCTTTATTATTTTTAGTATTATTATTATAAAAATCTGTCTAACTGACACAGGCATGATCAGTTTGAACTGATTCACTCAGCTGGCCTCTGCTCTTGGGTTGTGTTTTCTGTTCCAGTGTCTGTTTTTGAGCTTGAGCTGAGCTGTGTTTCAGATGTTTTGAACTCTTATTTATCCAGGAAAGCATTTTGCTGAATATGCATGCTCTCAGACAGTGGTGTAATGGTAAATAAAAAGGTGGGTGAACTACTGTATGACCTCCACAACTACCAATATAAACAAAAATAAATCATATTTTCAGAAAAGCATTAAGATAAAATAAGATAAGATCAGTTTGATATTACTGATGACTCATCTTTCCATTTGCTCCATCGGTGCTGGAGTCTGAGTCCCGGGCCGCTGGCAGAACAGCTAGCATCTGCCCTGCTGAAGTGTCCTTGAGCAAGACACTGACTCCCTCCCAGCTTCAGTGGTGCTTTGCTCTGTAGCTGATGATGCTGACCTTTGACCTCCCTGTGGAGGGGGGGGGGGGGTGTAAGTGAAAAGAGGATTTCTCCTTCAGGGATCAAAAGAATATCAGTAAATATCATGCATATGTAGAGTAACATGTATAGTCTGCTGTGTATTTACTGCACTTGCTGAATAAAGTGAATCTGCTTCTGATGTTGAACAATGTGAAAATACCCCATGCTGTTTTGGTTTTTCACAAACTTTCCTTAATATATCAGTTGGTACAACACAACCCTGTCCATCATATACTCTCTCTCTCCTTCTCCCTAAATTGTTACCACACCATCCCGGTGCGTTTCCCAACTCCCAATTAACGTCTCCACGCATCAGTTTCAAGCCGCAAATTCTCCCTCTTCCAAAAAATGAAAACATTCACATAAGAATAGACAGTTTAAACAGGTGCCATGGTAACATAATCGTCGCTGCGGCAATTACTGCCTTATGCCTGACTAACAGCCATAAATCATTCTCTCTCCACAAAGAGGACGTTGTGGTGCTCCACTCCCATTCAATAATCAGAAATTGCTCTATGCGCGGCGTGACGAGTGGGCGCTGAAACGGCCCATTCTTCTGTTTCGCCGACGATATTTCGCTCTCTATGGCGACATTACAGGGATCCTTCAGCGAGCGCGATATTGTACCTGCTCAACACCTGTTAGCCTTGCAAAGGTTTCATCAGATAGTTGAAATAAATGCTAGTCATCATCATAACCGTAATCATAGTCATAAAAACCGGGGGCCTTTATGCCGTTGCCAAATTGCCCTGCCTTCTGATTTACAGTCCGACTGGTGGGGTGCGGAGGGGAAACAGATAGGGCAAGGAGGAGCACGGTGCCTATTACCTGCACAGAATGGGATACATACCCAAATACACACACCTGCAGACCACCCCTCCCACACACACACACACACACACACACCTGCAGACTCCACTCTCATAGGCATGTAACGGCTGGGGCTGGGCTTGGGGGGGGGAGGAACACTGAGGAATTCTCCTGGGATTACAAAGACGAACATTGTACCGCTCACACACAATACAGCAGGTGAGCGGAGTGATAAGGGCGCAGAGGACAAATTAGCCCCCCATATTAAAATAATCCCTCATGTCTAATAACAATAATGCGCCCCGCACTGAAGGTACTGCACATTCACAATGGAGTTCGTAGGCAACTGTTGAAAACACAGATTTGAGTGTTTGTGAAATGGGCCCGTCATATCTGCTCTACCTGTCAACGGCCTCAGAATACACAGGGGTTAGAGGGATGGATGCCAGCAACTGGGGAAGAAGGCAGCGTGTGAGTGTTCAAAAGCCCGACCAGGTGCTTGATACTGAAGGAGGGGCGATGATGCAGCAAAAAGACATCTAGAAAGTGGTCTGATGGTTCCTTAGGGTGCGTCGTGCGTCATGTGGGCAGGCGGGAATGACGGCATTCTCCCCCAAATAACCGCACCAAGACGCCTGAAGATGCCAGTCTCAGTCCTCTAACAAGCGAAGTGAGAACATAAATCCAAACTCTAGGAATTGACCCCAAAACAAGCAGTGGGTATTATAGGAGATACTTATATTCAGCTATTTCTTCATGTGTTCTTAACTGGTACTTTACAGGAACTGGAATGGTATATTTCTGCTGCCAAAACCTCAAACCTGGCATGATGACAGGTTACCAAGTCTGTCCAATAAACACGTGACATGTGAGTCCATGTGACTTTTCTTTACAAGTGTGAACCTAAACAAGCTTTTCCACTATAACCAAAAAAATATATGTATGTGAGATGGCATCCTTTGTTTTTTTTTCAGTGAGGTTTGGACCTCGACTGGTCTTTGTCAGATGTGCAGTACAACAGTTGAGGCTGAAACGTTACTTAACAAACCACTAATGTTACAACAATATTTAACCTTGATGCTTCCCGCTTCCACAAAATCTGCAATATTTTAATCTGAACTGATCCTCATGCTTCATGTATTCACTCATAACATTGTTGATTGAAACAAATAAAGATCGTTCTAGTGTGGAATCTTTTTTATTTTAGTGTCTCCCAGTATGGACATGAAAAATACATTTTCATGGTTGTGTTTTTATTGTTGGATCAACTATTTCTTATCGATAGCGGGACATCCACCATTATTCATCGATACCAGGACAGTATGTAACAACTGAAAGGTGCATAGCATGGCTATTACGCTAAATTGTGGCTACAGAACAGTGGCATACTGTCTTTATATCACCTGTGCAAAATTGAAAGGATTTAAGAAAAATCATGACATGCAGGAACAAAAAATGTAGAGGAAAACAAAACAAACAAGAAATATAAACTAAAAAACTGTAGACTGAAATCTATTGATTTGTGACAGTCCAACTTTCAAGTACAAGATTAGATGCATGCCATTTTCTCTTCTATTGCATGTGTTGTTTGGTCCCAAACAAACTTTTAAGATTGTGTTATAACACTATCTTGATTCACTTCTACTGAAACAACAATTCTGAAAATCTTTGATTACAGTCATGAAATAAAGTCTTTCAAGTACACACATCAATAGGAAATTGTATAGGCACATCATTTATCTTACCACACATATACAGTACAGAATACAGCAGTCAGTGACAGTGTTCATTTTAACACTAGTGTCTGTAATTGGGTCAGATAAAGACTTAAATACTGCTCACATCAACAACACACAGCTCTTAATATGACAATTTGAGAAGTAATACTAAGACGGAGCTATTGACTTATTGCAAAAAATATTTTCTTGCCAAAGAAAATCTTGCTGGAAAATAACGGAAAAAATTGGTCAATGGTAGTCAGCAATGGAATGACTTTCAAACTTACTGGGAGAAAACTATTTCCAAAAATTAAAGAGTAAAAAAAAGGTTAGGAAAATCTCTCTTAATATTACTCTAGGACCGGATCTGAGACTTGCTTCAAAACTTCCACAAAACGTTCTTCTCGTAAACATGTTTTTACATCAGCAGCTAAAAAGTGCAGGAGCTCTTAGAACAGGCATTCACTTGTCTTCAATAGACACCGGCTCTTTACTGTGCAGAGTGTCTGTCAAAACGTCCACAGCTTGGTAATCTAATACTGAACCATCTGCACTAACAGCCTTAATGGGGAGGTGGCTGGGCCGCCGGTGTGGTATGTCAAGAGTTTTCTTTACTCATTTACTGAAGTGTGAATAGTGGCGGTCTACATTTGTTGTAAATTGGCACCAGAACATCACATTTTACATTTTTTATTTTTAGCTAATGTTATTATGGAGTCACGTATAATGACTGAGATGATAGGTGTTCAGTGTCTTGCTCAAGGACACTTCAACAGGATTCATGGCTGTTAGATGCATTGGCTGTTGTTATTGGCTTGGGATCGAATGTGTGACCGATCAGTTAAGGTATAGTGTCTCTAATCTCTCCATTAGTAGGATGACATCAGTGTCCATCCAGTTAGGATGGACCCTACCCTACTCTATGGTTTTGGGGTGTTCTGCTTTCGCAGTCGTCTCCTGGCCAAGGCTTCCTGTTTCTTCCTCTCGATCTCGGCTGCGGAGCATTTCCCCGTCATCTGGCTGGTGACGAAAACTGGAAAGGAGAAAGGAAAGAGAGAAAAGTGAATGGAAAACCTGAATAGGAGCTGCAAAGAAAGCTTGTGGTTCAGAACTGAAAAGACTTAAAGGGAAAATCTGCCCTAAATCAGAACTCAGCGTGTCATCGCTATGATCTTGGGACAATTCAGTCTTGATTTGCGAACATAAAAAGGTTGCTCCCATAACTAGGAACAGTGGGCACCCAGGGTGAGTTTAAGGAAACACTGGCACATTTTGAAGGCACTGCAATGGCATGAAGCTCATTTGGATGTGAAAGCTCAAACAAACATGCCTTCGTGTTCAGAGAAATCAAGCTGCAGTTCATTGTCCATGAAGCTTCTTGAGGTTTGGACTCTTGACGACGTCACAAATCAAAGCCACGGCTCTGCGGTTACTTGCTTTAGGGGAAAAAATGTCCGTGTGCACATACATTGAACCGTCTATGATCATAGGAACAACATGTGACATCTGCTTTAGTTGTGAGTTTGTGCTTTAAGATTAACTCCAGTCTAATGGCAAAATAATGGGGACAATAGAGAGGTGGACTGAGTTAAGTCAGAATCTGAATCACTTTATTTACCAAGTAGAGTACAGGAATTTATCTTAGTGGGAGGAGCTTTGTTCACTACATATTTCACCTTCACTGTATTTAGCCTATCAAACCCATTGGCTCCAATTCAAGGCATTTACCTCCAATTCAAGTTTTTACCACCAGGCCATCAGGCTTCTGAACTCATAAAATTGGTACCCCACATTGCATTTCTGCTCACCCGCTTGTTTGCACTATTTAGATAAAAATTGCACTATTCCACAGACTGCTGCTATTCAACCAGGACTGATACACACCCTCTGTGCAATACACTTGTCACTTTTATGTACATAGATCTCAAAAAACAAAGGGGAAGGAAAAAGCAGGAGTGAAAGACCCAGATCAGGGATTTCCTCCTACTCCTCCTCCCCCATACTAACCACAGTCACACACACACACACACAAATGCACTGTTGGTCCTGCAACACCAACATCAACAACATCAGCAACACCAACGTATATACTTTGTTAATATTCTACTATTTTTTGTATTTTGTATATATTCTGTTAATATTTTGCTATTTTTGTATTTTGCTATATTTTGTTAGCTTTTTGCTTATCTTGTCGCCTTATCTGCTGAGCTGACCTGACTCTCGTCCAGTACTTTTCATTGTATTGTTGACCCTGTGTTAACCTACATATGACAAATAAAACGAAAATTGAACTTGAACTTGAACTTTATGTTTTCTGTTCTGAATTACAACACCTGTTCAGACATTTTCCCTAATGGATATCCCTTTAACAAACTGGTCTGGCTCAAGATCCAGTGCAAATCGGATAACTTTATTAGTAAACATTCAAACTGAATTCATTTGCTAATTAGGGCCATCCTCTATATTCTCTAACACATCCCAGGTGAGGCACACAGCTTACCTTTGTTGCTCATGGCTACTGAGTCCGACAGACTTCTCTTGAAGGATGCATGATGGGAGTTCTGCGGCTGCCTGGCTGTCACTGTGCGTGGCTGCGTCTCCAGATTAGCATTGGCAGCCTGGAAAGTTCCACAGGAATCTTTAAACTGGCTAAACGCGCCCAGACCGACACGGCTTCCTGGGAGGCTCTGAGACATCCGTGATTTGCTGCTGGCACCTTTCATGGGAACGTTCCATCCCTGGTAGTTCACAGTTTCACAGCTAGTCCCTGGTAATGAGTTAGAACGAACAAAAGCACATGGCGACTGTCTGTTAGCGCTGGTATCGGTGTTAATGGGCCGAGCCGTCTCAATTGGCAAAGGTGCGGTTGTTTTTCGCTGTCCTTTATTTTCTTGGCGGTAGGTGGGGCTTGGTTGCTCTGGTTGGCTGTTGGAGATCCTCTCCACGTTGTCACATACCTGGTAGAGCAGTTTGTCGTCGTCCCCGTCGTCCCATAAGCAGTCAGAGTCAAAACAGGACTTCTTGTTCCTATCTGAGGTGTCTGCAGCTACACCGGCCCCCTTCACTACCTGGTCAGGAGTTATCTTGCCAGGCTGAGGAGCAGACTTTGTCGTGGATGAGGCTGGCTTTGTGGTAGCACGCTTCTGGTCAGGCATCTGTGATTTAGAAGGCTGTATTGCAATAAGGCTGGGTTTGGAAAGCTCGTTGGCTGCAGCCGTCTTGGCCTGGAAATGAGGGTTGGGCTCTAACTTGAAAGTGCTTCGGTTGGTAGTCTTTGGTTTGGGACACAATTCCTGGAGGCCACTGCAGCTTGGCTGGAGGTGCAGGCTTGGAGCCTGACAGGCAGAGCGTACATTTATGGAAGGCTTAGAAGCAGAAGGATATGGAGTAGTGTTAGACCGTAAGGTGGTTTTAGGCACGGGGTCGAGTTGTTGGTCAGAATTCTGGGTCATCGCCAACACGAAAGAGTCATTAAGTAGGTCGTCATTCTCCCAGTCGTCGTCAAAATCATCAAATTTGTTCGCACTGATGCCCCAAGACCCTTTATCTTCAGCAGCATGTGCAGCCGGACCAGACTTGTTGTCAGCCAACTTGAGCTCTGATTGTCGAGGTTCAGCAGACCTAGGCTGTCCTTTTATCTCTTGTGAACAAGTAGAGGCTAAGGAACCCTGGCTCAGCCGGCCGCTGACTCGCTGAGTGGAACAGTCAAACAGAGCGTGCAGCTCTGCCTCCACCTGATCCGATGTGGATGAACATTTCAGTTCCTTTGCGTTGCTTGGGTGTGCCGTCTCAGTTGGTTTTGCTTCAGGAGTCTTCCCACATTCAGTGAGGTTATTGTTGATTGCGTTCAGCTGCTCCGATGTCTCGTTGTCTCGCTGCATGTTCTTGTCAAACTGCCTGGCCAGTTTCCTGAGGTCCTCCACATTGCTTTGCCTGTGGAGAAGAGAGAATGAACAAGGGAATGATCAGCAAGACAAAAGAGACTGAAGAAACAGGAAAGCAGTAACATCCAATTAGAAATGGATAAGGGTTACAGGTCCAAATATTCTGGAATCCTAGAAAAATTCAGATTAAAAAAAACCAAAAAAGACAAAAAAAATCACATCCTTGAGTAAAAACCACAACACTGTTAGTATGTTCTTGTTTCTAAGGCACCGCATCACACTCTTGTCTAGCAATCTGTTGTCAATGTATTTTGCATATTGTTGCATGTCAGTAGTCTCCAACCATGTACCACTGAAAGCAATGTGTACGCAGGTTTTCATTCCAACTAAACACCACACCAGCTGATTTCACTGATTAGTCTCCCACTCTCTCTGAAGTTGTGCTACTCAGTAAAATCAGCTGCTGCAGTGTTTTGCTGAAATTAAAACCTGCAGACTTTTGGGCCTCAGCGGCACAAGATGAAGAGCCACTGCTGTTTTAAGGCTTTTATTTTGATGAGGGGGTTGGTGGGACAGTGTATGGTTTACGCACCGCATGGACTTCTTCCTCACTCTTGGCTGGCGATTCTCTGGTGTGCATGGGACAGCGCTGTCCCCAATCCACTGCAGCAGGGGGGATTCAACCCCCACCGGTTTTGCATCCTATTTAACACACAGATACAATGTTGAATATTTTCTTTAAAAATATGCAATGTAAAATAGTACAGCACACAGAATTGAGTTAGAATACTGTTCCTTTAATTGTACAATAAAAAGAACCAATTTCATTCCATCTATCCAACATGGCAGCCAGATATGATGATTCAATAGTGGTGGACCTAATGTTTCAGACAACTGAAGATACTGACCTTTGGAGCAATACGGTTGACAATATCCGATATTTCCACAACTCTGGTGTTTCTGAGACCCTTCCCTGAAAACAAATAACAGATTGCCAGATTTAAATAACAGATTTGCTCATTGTGCGTGTTCAGAGGTCAGGTTTGCATAAGCAAGGTTCTACTGTACCAGCCTATAATAAATGACAGGAGGAAAGTAACATGAAAAAAATAACATATGATGTGTTTTCTGTGCGGAGGGTCAGCAGCGTTTACCAGTGTTAACTTGAGTGGGAGACGTCGGATCCCAGATAATATCTTGCGAAACTTCCCCATCGCCTGGAGAATCCCCGTTATTCAAGCCAAGGTATCTGCTGCATGTTATGCGTTTTGGGCTCTGCAGATCTGTGGGAGTGAAACAGCAGTCAGGACGGTGAGATCATATCAGCTTTCAGGTCATAATGCATTACAGTTAGACTGATATATTTGGCCTTTTAATAAATGTCAAACATAAGCCCATCACCTCCGATATGATGGTTCCTCCCTGACCACTGCTTTTCCCACCCGGACAAGAATAAAACTCTGGGAGAAACACTGAATCCTTGTAATTTTTTTGGCATGGTCAAATCCAAACATACTGAACATTGGCAAAAAAATATCTGCAGCTTCAATACAGAAAAATATCAGTGTCAGACTTGGCCGTCAAAACCCATCCCAGTCGAACCCTATTATGCATAACTTCTCAACACACCAGATTTATAAGCTAGCTAGCATCCATATAAAAATACATCACAACACAAAAAAGGTCACAGTATGTTTTGTGTAGCAGGGAATGGAATCACAATATCAGATGAAAAACTTCGCCTGAGTACCAGAATCCCAAATCAACATCCTAAATGCCAAAGCTGATTAGTAGGCTGATTCCTTGTCAGCCTCATTACATTTTGGTCCTAATATTACGAATGTAAGCATTGTAGTCAATCAAATAGTTTAAATCAAAGTATAAGCGATTTTCTGAATGAAGTATCGCCAGGTGAGCATCTTATAGTTCTAGTAGCATCTTTCTCACAATGTTATGTCTCATATGGGTCAACATTAGCAAGTAACTTACGAAGGCAAATTGTTTCTAATGGTAACTGGTGTGTGTGTACTGTACAGTGAGCTCAGGTGAGGCGATGAATACAAATTTACAATGTTATCACTGCCACATAACGATATTTCTGTTTCAATATATTCAATTTGATCTTCCAATGAACCCCCAACTTCACATACTTGGGGTTATATCCAGTTAGTACGGTTTCAAGCCATCAGTTGGTTTTGATTTTTTTAAATGTATGCTACACAACAAAGGTAGATAGGTACTGAGCAAACTGCTGAGGTAACCTCATGCTAACTGAATCGCTCCGGACCTATTTTAACCGCATCACAGCCTCACCATTACACCCGTGTGATGTTGTGTCAAACGTCTGCTTTCCCGTCCTGCTGTCTTGTTGTAGTTTGTTGTGTGAAAGTTTGGACACACTCCTCCACATCTCACTGAACTCCGCATCATGCGTCCTCGGCTCCGACATGATGCTTCCCTAAAACAGCGCTAACGGCATTATTTTCCCGGCACATTATTTCATGAACATATTCTTCGACGCTCCGCGGCTCGGTAAACAACGCGGTCGTAACGTTTATGTACACAATCTGATTGTTTATACTTATGCTAAGACTTTTGTTGTGTTTTTTGCTCATTCATTAGTCGCAAGCCGCCATGCTGGTCCCTGACGTCACCAAACTACGGGTGCCGGGTTGGTTTTTCGCACTTCGTCCCATGGCTCTGTTGAAAGAGCAACTGGCGGTTTCGAGCTAGGCAAAACGGCAGGACGGGCGGTTTTAAGGTATGTGTGGCATTAACTGTGTCAGTCTTTGAATTTTCATGGTCTGCGGTTCAAGTAGAAGGTTTTCAAGGCCTTTAGCGAGGCAATCCATCATGTAAGACAAGGGTTACCAAATAGATCCATGTCATGGACTCCCAAGTAGAGATACTTAGGTCAAGGGTTGCCATACGTTTTCATGTCATGGACCCCAACATATTTACGCTTATTCCACAGACCCTTTAACATTTTGTCCAAAATAATGCAATCTGGTAAGATGTTTGTTGTTTGATATGCCTCCATACAAAGAGAGTTACTGCTCTTATTACTCTCATCCAGTCTGTAACTGGGCCGCCTTCAAGGAAGGGTCAATAAAAGTGATACTAAATGATACTTAATTTTGCTGGGGACCCTCTGGCATCCCTTCAAGGACCCCTGGAGATCCCTGAACCCCACTTTGGATACTAGTACCACAGACCCAATTATCAGGTTTCGTCCCAGGACCCCTATATATAATTTCTGTTGTTTGTCTGTACTGTAGGTGTGGAGATGACAGTGGGAAGTGTGAAACCTCTGATAAGAATAGTAATTCCTATGCATTGTCTCCTGGTGCTTACCTCTAGTGAAGTTAAACTAATCCTCCTTTTTCTGGGTACCCCGGGGCCCCCTTGAAGGACCCCCGTTTGGGAACCACTGATGTAAGACAGTATGCATATGCCATCATTTTTTGAGGCAGCCCAGGGCACATAAGGAGTAACATCAGCATTGATGCTTTAATCACATAGGAAAATTCTGCTGCCAGAAACATTAAAAGATCATTTGAAGTAAACAAAAATCAAATGTTGAATTGTTTTGACCCTGTGTCTCACTTCGTTGGCTGTTTCTGGGAACATTACCATCTACACTGGCCCCCATAAACCTGGCGTATCAACCCTCTTTAGCTTTTGAAATGAGTTTCAACGAAATGAGGGCTGCAAGTCTAAATTTATCCTCCCAAACTCAACCCCTGTACTTGGAACTTCATAAAATACAGTCATACGATCTCAGCTTGTATTACTCATGACTTGGCTGGATGTGAGCAGTACAGTAAATATTTTAGCAAACAGCCTTGTGCATACCCAAGTAGGTCTGCCCGTGTGTTTGCCCGTTAATTGTTAGCAGGCTTCGTTGGGCCTGAAGCGTGTTTGTTTGTGGAAGCCTGGTTGTAAAGGTTGTTTGTGGATTGCAGGCCTATTGTCAAATCATTCAGTCACATGTTTCACAACTGTTTATTATCTGACTCAAACAAATTTGCAGACAAAATTCATATTACATGGTGTTTGACAACAGTGCCACACAGGCCTGCTGAGGCTACCAGAAGTAGTAAAGCTGGAACTGAATCTGCTACGGGTTTTCCTCTGTGGATGTCAGAGTGGTGAGGATCTTCACTGAGCTGTTGTCTCTGGCTGATATCGGCCTTTCATTGAAAAGCAGATATCGGCCACCGCTGATGCAGTGGAGGAGAGGAAATTATTCAACAGTTTCAGGATTACTGCGATGGAGTCCTGTCCGGGGTACCCAGCAAAGCCCTGGACAGGCCCCAGTATGTGCAGAACTCAGCTCCCAGGGTTCTCACCAAGCCCTGGCAGCACATCACCCCCGCCCTCATCCACCTTCACTGGCTCCCGGTCAAGTTCCGCATCTCCTAAAATCCTCCTCCTCACCTACAAATCCCTCCTACAAAATCCTCCTCCTCACCTACAACTCCCACCTACAAAATCCTCCTCCTCACCTACAAATCCCACCTACAAAATCCTCCTCCTCACCTACAAATCCTTCAGTGTGGCAGCCCCCACCCTCTGGAACTCTCTCCCGGCAGAGATCCTCAACGCCCCATCTTCGGACACTTTTAAAAAAATATAATAATAATAATATAATTTATAAAATATAAATCTAAGTTATTATTATTATTATTGTTATTAGGAGTGTCAGTCTGTAAAACCCGCAACTGCTAATCCACCTAAGAATTTCATTAACATTGGTTTTAATGGAGAGTTTTAGTGTCCCATTATGGTCAAAATGCTGTTTCAGCAGCTTTTCCACCTTGCAAACAAATAAAATTCTGGGGCAAACACTGAATTCGGCATGAAAACAGTCATTTAAATATAGAGGCACAAAATATCAGCTATCAGCATGCTTCAATACAAAAATATCGGCACCGGTATTGGCCTTCAATGACCCTCATCGGTGGAACCCTAGTTATCACCTGACCTCTCTATGGTAACGGTCAAAGGTCAGAGGTTTTGGCCACAGCCCCTGTAGACACATTATAGCTACTAGGCAGGGATACTTTCAGAGCAAAGACAAAGTGATAACTGGTTTTAGACCCTTCAGGTCAAAGGTCAAACGAACTGTTAATTTAGCGCACTCAGGGTAAGTGAGTCAGCCAGGCCTTTTCCAGCCAAGGTGGCTGATGGGACAGGTGCTTATCTTTGGTTTTAGTGTGCTTAGGGAGTGAACTTCAGCCAGATCCACAACACCGGCTCCACTGTCACTCCTGGGACAAAACCTGGGCGAGTCCCTCTTAAATCTACACTTGTCTTGAACTTGTGCCTATTTTGACTCAGACTTTTCGTGATCTGAGATGTTTGAGATGACTCAACTTTTCTAAAATGTTTCACATGAATGTTTTTCTCCACCTGGTCGACCTTTGCTTATTTTCTCCCCAGCACTACAAACAATTTTGGGATTCTACCTGTGTATTGTATGGAATGGTCCTCAAACTTCTGTACATTGATTAGTCAAAATCCTACACATTAATTGAATGTGGTAGAGTTCAGATAGATTTACACTGCAGTCAAAAGTTTGGACCCATCTGATTGAATGTTCTGTTTTTCATTCTCTTAAAGCCATTTTGATCTAAAGGCTTCTGCTTAAATGCTTGAAATGTGTTTCTTAGACAAATATAAATAGTGAAGTTGATCCTATGTATGAATTTCTTTCCAAAGCCTTTTCCTTTCCCTCAAGGCAAAGGGCGGCTACTTTAAAGAATCTAAAATATAAGATAGTTTTGATTTGTTAAACACTTTTTTTGGTCACTGCATAATTCCATTTGTGTTATTTCATAGTTTTGATGTCTTTACTGTTATTCTAAAATGTGTAAAATAGTAAAAATAAATAAAAATGTGGTGTGTCCAAACTTTTGACTGGAAGTGTACATCTGTCTTCATGCTTAAGAAACTCGTACACTGTTTATTGCCTATTTTGGTCTTGAATAAGACTCGATTTTGCTCTGGTCCCAGTCTTGACTTTGGACCTGCTCTGTATTTGGCATCTCACTGAGTCAACTCCTGAAAATATTTTCTGCTTGTGCACACAGACGTCTCAGCTGAGTGAATAACAGCGTTACTGCTAACAGGTTATTGACACGTGACGGGACGATTCCAGATAAGTCCCTGTGTTGTTGAATATAGTCCATGTTTCCACCATCATCGCTCTTTACTCCCACTTGAGCACCTGTGTGTGATTGGCAGATCCACTTTCGAACTTGGCTTATCTGTGAAAGCAGGGGAATTTAATGTTGGTGTTATTTATTTGACCGTGTCATGCGCACACACACACACACACACACACACACACACACACACACCATGAAGTGGTGTTCAGAGTTTCCACTGAGCACTCCACACCGTATGACTCGTTTGGTTAAGAATGAAATATTTTATTTAATTATTAACATATTGAGAAATAATATCCCAGCCTCTTAAGAGGAAAATAAACTTTTGACAACACGTCGTTGGAGGTTTAAGAATGATTTATCCATGTGATTTTATGTGACTTCTGCAGAGTGGTGGTCAGGCTTTTTAGATTTATTTTTTAAATGCGTGTAAATAGTCATATTACACAAAGTTTAATTAAGAATTTGTTTATTCTACATGTATGCATTTCATCAGAGAGGACAGAGGTTTTTATCTTATTCTCATGATGTGATGTAAAGTTAACTCACAATCTTTAGTTATTTCTACACTGATTTTTGGATGTTATAGTTTATCACTATTTAAGAATTGCACACATACAATCTAGAAATGAATTAAGGAGTTGAGAATTCCCAACATATCACTGACATTCTGCAGAGCATTTTCCAGAATAAAGCACTAGATGGTGCTTGTATTCTTCCCTGGTGTTGTGTGTGTGTGTGTGGTGTGTGCGAGAGAGAGAGAAGAGAGAGAGAGTGTGAGAGAGAGAGAGAGGGGTGATGTAGTAGTGTGGGTTGGATGCAGACAGATTTGTGTAGAAAATGTCTTACTGAGGTGTTCTGCTGGAATGGTATTTTGTAATAGGTACCAAACACACACACACACACACACACACACACACACACACACAAGCAAGCAAGCTGCAATGAATTACTAGACTTGATTATCCTTGATTCTGCTTTGATTGTTTTCATTTGGAAGTGGTTTATCAATATAGAGTATTGGGGAAGCCAATCAACTCTGTTTCTTTGATTGAAAGCCAGAAGCTGTTATGAACAGTCGACCTGCAGTCAGAGCCTCCACTTGCCCGGCTAAAGGATAATTCTTGTTTCATCAAAACATCAGCAGGAAATTTAGCCACCGCTAATGCTAAATGCATGGGAATCTGGGAATCTGGGCAACTGCAACATGTTGCAACTTCCAGGCAAATTCATCTTGATTTAGTAAATCAAAAGTGCCGTTGAGGTGATTTGACCAAGAAATATGAAAAAAACTCAGCTTAATTTAAGGTAACATTAAATTTAGTTTGGTGTGTGTGTAATGAATGCTTGTAAATTTTAGGTATGACAATTGTCAAATTTAGAGATATTGAATATTCACACAAACTATTGATAAACTATCAATATCTAAAAATATCAGTATTGGTATCAGCCTTGAAAAACCCATATTGGTCAAACCCTAGTATTAACAATAATGTCAAAAAACCCTCCTGACAGCATCACATTCATACTAGATTAACATGTTTGTTGTTACGCCATACACACACAAAGCACACTTAGGCCTATAGGCCATTGTCATGTTAGCAGCATAACTGTTGTCAATGTTAAAGAGGTTAACTGGAACCGCCAGTATGGATGTAACAGCGATTTAATCAACAGTTAGCTACGTTTCATGCCTCCCTTTAATGCATTCAGCTAATCTTGAGGGTATCCCCATTGCTCTGTCAGGCGCGCTGTGTCATATCACGCTGCCACGGAAATCCACGGCCGGGGGGCATCGTCTCCTGCCCGTCTAAAAGTCACCGTAACACCCTCTGTCACACCGAATGTTCGCATTTCTCAGAAGTGATAGTTAGACCACGGAATAAAGGGCACGGATGTGTCACGTTCAATTTAAATATGAGGCATCAACCCCAGCGCCTCCTCTTGTTTTTAACCGTTCCATCCTGCCTCCTCCTCCTCTGCCAGCTCTTCCAAGCCGTGTCACAGTAGCAGAAAAAAAATTGCCAAAGGCAGCGTAGGGAGGAGAGAGGAGGGACGGTTTTCCCCGGATTCTCCAAGCTAGCTCGATCCTTTCCCAGCAGCCCGTCTCTTCACCTAACTACCTACCGCCTTCCTCTATTTATTGGTTACGCCTGGGTTGTTTAGAACCAATTAAGGAGCTAATTGTGGAGATTTCTGAGGACCGGGTATTATAGTAAAAAGTAAAGAGCTAATGGCTAATTGCCCAAGCAGCTGCTAGTGTTTATGAAGAAGGAGCGAAGATGCCAGGGGATCCACCAGGCGTAGACAACGATGAGGAGGAGGAGGAGGAGGAGGGTGTGTGTGGGGGGGGAAGACGGGGGGGGGGGGCTCATCATTGCTGTGGATCCCAAAGATGGTTCACACTGGGCAGATGCCAGGTGAGCGAGACAAGGGGGAGAATATGGAGCTCAACTCAGAATAGCGTCTGCATAAATAATAATCACCTCTGATGGCCTCTGGTGCTGTATCTCCACGGAGTCCATCGTGTCTTCTGTGTGTTTGTATGTGAAGGGTATATCCCAATGTTTATACCCCCCCCCCCATCTGCCCCCCAATCCACCCCTACCCGTTCTGCCAGACCCCCCTTTGGGCTAGCAGTGCCTCATGGATGACAGTTAGCATGTGGCGGAGCTCTCTGAAGTGGAAGGGATCCAGGATGCCGGGTTTCTGTGCCAGCTTCGCCAAGCTGGGATTTCACCCATTTCACAGTGTCTGCCAATGGCTGGGACTGTGAATGAAAGCATTTGAAACAATGCCTGCTTCTACAGTGTCAGATCAGTGGGCCTAAGGTGGTTTGGCGTCAATCTGAAAGAATCCCAGCAGCTTTTTTTGGTCACGAGGGGGACAGGAGGTGCTAAAGGGCGTCCGGCTGCACTCTGAACCAGCGCTAGACGAGATGAAGAGGAGGGAGAGGAGAATGGAAGAGGACTTCAAAGCAGGGCTGGAGTACTCAAGTCATCCCAGTCCATCCAGATCTTCATGTTCTTGGACTCGTCTTGCACCGGCACCTATATTCACCAGGTCTGGTCTCAGTCTCAACCGCTGCTGGGTGTGAAAAAATGGCATTTTCATGTTAATACATTTATTTTTTGCTACTCTATCGCTAGTTATTAAACCTACAGTATATCCAGTTCATGAAAGCTTTTACATTTGCTGTCCTAAACACCCGGTGTCTGGTGATGTGCTTTACGTTCCCGGGTTGTTTGGAAGAAATAGAGCAGTGGTTCTCAATGTTGGGTGCCGGGGACCACCAGGGGTCCTTGAGGGGGTTCCAGGGGGTCCCCAGCAAATTGATGAATTGTTAAACTTCACCATTATTTAACACAATTTGAGAATGTAGAAGAATGATTAATTTGATCATAGTTTCACTGTCATCTCTCTACAAAAAATACAGATAGTCATGGAATTCTAGACAAAATCATATCTGACAATAGATAGACATTCAGATTTGGGTCTGAGAGACAAAATCTCATCAAATGGGGGTCCGTGGCTCTAATGTGGACTAAATAAGGGGTCAGTTGAGAATCACTGAAATAGAGCACACTGTTTGATTGACATGTGATCTCTGGGAAGTGCCGTACAGAAACACCACAGCAACAAGCGCTGAGCACCAAAGATTACCACTTTAAAGATAACAATAGCTTAATTATATATTCTACATTAGGCTATCATGCAAAAGTGGATGACTGTAATCAAATAATTTTTTTATATCCAGTTACACTCAGTTTCAACCCCCTTAGAGCTGGACTCAACACAGACTCGACTGATGTTGTCTTGACTGCAGTCCTGCTTTAGGTGCAAGACTTTACTGTCATTTTCTCTATAATCCGTTAATGGCTTTACCTGCAATACGGCAAAACCTTTATCCGTATATTCTGTGAGAGGTCACGCAACATCAGAAGGAGACGCCAAAGAGGAAGCCATTTTGCAGAATTAAGACACAGCAGCAGCCTTGGAGGAGGGCTGAAGTGAGAGCGCAGAGGGGCGGTGTGCTGGCGTACAGCATACTGTAGCAGCAGCCTACTTTGACTGCTCATTTATTCTGTTTATAATAGCAAAGGCGATGATAAATGTCCCGCAGAGTGCACATGTGCTAAAATATTCATCAATTGGAGGCCCCTAATTTGCGAAGGAGGAAAACCAATAAATTCAGATGCGAGCGGCAGTCATGTTATATTTATATGAATATGCAAGACCATGGGTGGGACATTAAGATTAATCTGGCCTGTATGCGCTTTTAACCAATTCTAATGTTCCTGTGTTAGACTGGTATGAGTGAGGGGAAGGCGAGAAGGTGGAAAACAAAATGGGGAATGCTTTGATGTAGCCTTCGGTGGGAAATCCAGACGCAGTTTTTCTAATGATGTTTCTGAATTTCTACTTGATATGTCAAACTACAAAAAAAAATAATAACTTCAAATACACGACCCTCTCTGATTAAAGCCAAAGTGAAGAACTGTTTTTTTCCCCCTTCATTTTGATTTTTTAAACATTTTCTCCTTACAATGGATGTAATAACATAAAAATTGCCCTTCAGCAATTTTTGTCATGCTAAAATCTGATTTGTCATTATCATGAAATCTGACCCAGATTTTTCCTCCCAAAACAGATGGTTTGAAATCGAACTTGATTAATCAATTTTCCTCACAACAACGGAGCATGTTTCTTTGCGGTTTTGTGTTGTTTTTCTCCCTTTCTCCTGCTGTATCCCGTATCCTTCTCGCTTTCTTCCCCTCCGTGTTCTTTGTCTTTCTCTCTCCCACTCTTTTTTTTTTTCGCTGTGTGTGTTTTTCTCAACCTTCCTGCTCAGGTGTGCGGGGGCTTGGAGGAGGAGGAGGAGGAGGAGGAGAGGGGGGTGTGGGGGGTTTCTCCAGCCGTATACCCTGCAGAGCCACTCTCTCCTGGGGTAAGGATGACAGGAAGTCAGCCAGATGGCACAGGGCAGGTCTGCAGCATGTGACCTCCTCTCTGGAGAGAGGGAGGAGGAGGAGAGGGGGGGGAGGAGCAAGGGGGGGAGGGGGAGGGGGTGGTAGAGGGGTGAAGGAAAGCAGGTGAGGAGATGGAAGAAAGATGTGAGGAGCGGAGCCGACTGATATATTGGTGCACCGATATTGGCTTTTCACATATATATTATATCTGAATTAGCTCCAACAGTCAGATCAGTACAAAACGTTTTGCGTTCATTTGTTATTTTCTCATTAAAGTAATAATCTGTAGCATTCTCATATAAATGAATGCCCATTTTGCTACTCTCTATCATTGCACAATATAAAACAATAGTGATTCCACCTATATCCAGCTCATGAAAGCTTTAACATTGTCTGTTCTAAACACCCGTAGTCCGGTAGCTCTTCTCTGGGAAAAATTCTCTGCCGCACAGGAAGTGATGCGTTTTACGTTTCCAGCAGCAGCAACAGCAGTTTGTTTGGAATCAGCAGAAGAAGAAGAAGAAATGGGTAGTTAGCATGAGCAGCGATAGCCACCATGGATGAACAGACAGAGAAAAGAGCGCCACCTACAGAAACACAAACTTCACCAACAGAAAATCCAAGCTCCGCCCCCACACTGTTTGATTGACAGGTGATCTCTGGGGAGTGCAGTGCAGAAACACCACAGCAATGAGCGCTTAGCAACAAAGATGGAGACAAAATAAGAATAAGAAAAAAAAACTATTTAGAATTCTGGTAACACTTTACAATAAGGGTCACTAAGTTAAGTGTTAGTTAATGCTTAATAAGTGTTAACTAACCCTTAATTAACAGTTAACTAATGTGTCTGGTAATAATTTACTAATGGTGTTCATGTTAACTAAGGTATTAATGTACACATTATTTAATAGTCATCTTTATAAACTATTAAATAATGTATAAATTAATTCCTTAGTTAACATGAACACATTAGTAAATTACACATTAGTTAACTGTTAATTAAGGGTTAGTTAATGTTTATTAAGCATTAACTAACCCTTATTAAGCATTAAATAACCCTTAAATTAGTGACCCTTGTTGTAAAGTGTTACCAGAATTCTGTTATATTGCTAATATAATTATAATTTATACTATAACAATGACACCACAAAATAAATCAATATTGGCCGATGTTGAGGCATGGGTTGTGCAGAATTCCTCCTCCTTCCAGAGCCAGAGGAGGAATCATATTTGGGAAACACAAACGCGACTCAAAAGAGAGAGAGAACATGTGCATCTGCTACGTATCACTTTGGTTCCTAAACCCGCAGATCTAAACAAAATCCTGTTCCAAGTCCTGTACAGTCGGACCGCTGTGCAGCTTCTGACCATTAGGAAGCCGGTTTCAGTGACCTGGAAAACACACACAGGCCCATTTTACCCAGCTGGAAGTCACGGCATAATTCAACAGCTCCATTTTTAGTATTGACATCCTGGGAAAAAAAAAATGGACAAATTTCTCCGCTTATTATTAACACTCCCATGCAGACACAGATTTGCTCATCACACTGCACACTGAACTTCCATTTCATGCACAACTCCCACTCTTCCCCAAACTCAGCCCCGCCCCTCTCTCTCTCTCTCCCTCTCTCTCTCTCCCCCCCGCTCCCCTCCTGCCCCGGGTTGCCTTTGATCTAAATTTGGCCTCAGTAGAAGTCTTGTACACAGTCATTTTCATATGGGGGCTTTGAACACACTGATGGAGGCCCGTCGCCGCCGCGCTCACTTTTATCCTCCGATTCCTTTTCCCTCGGAAACCCGGCGAGCATATGGCGAACACCCCTCGCCGGAGTCTCCTACAACAGGAGGGACCCTATTCCAATTTCTGCATCCTGTCAGCGTCGAAATCCCTGGACTCCCCCCCCACCACCACCCCCACCTTCCCTCTCCTCCCCCCTCCCCCCTCCCCCCCGACTCCGTTAGGAATGAGTTACACCGCTGTGGATGTGACAGCGATGCAAAGTTTTTCTGATCGACTCAAGAGGCTGTTAAATGTCAAAGTGGCAGTGAACCAAAGATAAATTACACTGTACAGTATTTTGAATATTTGGAAATACCTCCCACTTGATAACTTGATCTCACCCACGCACCCATCTATCTCTCCTCTGATGTCTGAACTACACTGAAAAATAAAGGTGCAGAAAATGGTTCTCAAGATTCAAGATTCAAGATTAAATTTATTGTCCCACAAAGTGGAAAATTTGGCTTGGGCTTTCGCCCATGCTGCAGCCGTAAAAGGCAAAACATTCCACATACAAAAAAACATACAAAGATGTTAGTAAATAAAAACATACAGCAAGGTTCCTAAAAGCACCTATAGAGAAAGAGAAGAAACAAACACATGAATAAAAGCAAAGATCTGCACAAATCTCCAGTGTCCATCTTGGCCTCGTCCTTTTCTTATCTGCCGCTATTTAAAAGTTTTATTGACTTCGGACATTTCTTCGGAGTGATGCCATAGAAGAACCATTTCTTGTGTTTATCTGCCTTATCTATTTATAGCCTCATTTGCAATTGCACATATATATACTATGGAGGGGTTTGGTTATTTTCCACATTTATGCCATCACCCACCATCCAATAGCTAAGAATTAAGAACCTTTTAATATCCCAAAGAACCATATAATAAAAAGTTCTTGAATGGTTCTTTGTGGAACCAGAAATGTTTTTCCTAGACCCATTTTCAGTTCCAGTTCGCACCTTTTATTTTTCTGTGTGTGTGTTTCTATGCAGGCGCTCATCCAGGTGTACCAGCACAGGAGACATCTAGAGTTTTAGACGCCATGCTGCGGTTACATCAGATCCCGTTAATATCTTTTAATATTAGGACGGAAAACTGTATTTGCCTATCAGATTTTTCATTTCTGTAAATGTTATTCTGGGACATGAAGATCACCTTTCCCTCTCTGTTCTTTCACTTTGTTGAAACAGAAACCTGTACCCATTGTTCGCTAACAGAGAGCCACAGTCTTCTGGGCTCCACGTCTCAAACTGAAGACCCGTCATCTGCTGCCAAAATGTCCGTCAAAAGACAACGACCAAAGCAGATCCGCTGTATCATCGGCTTGTTGTCAAAGAGCTTTGAATGAATGGATACCTTTTTGAGAATGAGGTTCCCCTGATGCTCGCAGAGAGTCCAGTGTGAGAGTTGTGTTACCACTGCGAAGGTTTCTGTAAATGGGACAACGATTTGACAAAGTCAGCAACTGCCGCAAAGCAGTCAATGAAATTTTGAGGCTTAATTGAGGGGAAATCCTTTTTTTTTTTTCCCCCATTTGTAATTAGTGTCAGGGAAAAGTCATATTAATTTGGGGGATTCATAGTAATTGGAGACGCTCAAAGGAGTCAAAAAAAATATCTGAGATCAAAGAAATGCTGGGAGTTTGACACTGGAATAGTGAAATGTGACTGAAATTATTTCATATTTCTCTACAGTTTTATTGGTGTATTTTAGATTGTGCTGATATTGCATAATCATGGTTTCATGTAATCAAATAAAATATGTATCTATTTAAATTCCCCTCAAGAGCAAATGGCATAATAAATTACTATTGAAATAACAAGGCTTTTAATTATGATAATTTCACCTTAAAACTAAATTGAAATGAACTAAACACTAATTTGTACTTACTTGGTTTCCTGGGATGAAGATTGTAATCGTTCCATTGTTAAATCCTTTCCTCGAGAGAGTTGTTACACTGTAACTATATGAACAAATATATATCTATACTCCGGATGGGATGCAGCATTTATCTCATTACCATTTCCTACATGTTTACAGCCATTGTCTTCCTTTGTTTTTTTTGTTTTTTTTGTTTTTTTAACTAAACAATGTTACAGTGCAACCACCATTCTGTACATGTGAGACCGCTGCTGGGGTTGTTTTCATGCTTTTATCTTAAATACATTCTTTCCAGATTGTTCAGCCCTAGAAACCGGTAATTACCATAGATTATCACCACCGCAAGCTCCACCGCTAGGGCTGCCATGTTTGAGGTAATTATATCACTCCCAAGTTGTCTGTATAATCATTTTACAGTGATGCAGCCCTGCATTTGCGGGAGCTTTGACACAAACATAGAAATGTTTTAATTCTTCTCTTTGGCCTCCAGGATGTGCAGATGACAATATTCTGAAGATACAGGAATGTTTGTTAGATCTGTTGTCCTTCACTCAGCCGGCGTCTAGGCATTTTGTGAAATGCTCCGTACACAAAAAGTGAGAGAAATACCCTTCCCCACCATGAAATGATTATGTGGAGGAAACACGACTAGGAACAGGCAGTTTGACACGCAAAGTGGGTGTGGATGGGTGTCAACATTCACCTGCAAGCTTCAATTTTCAACTTGTTCTGTTGTTTTACCCTAAACCTAAACCTAGGGCTGGGCGATAATTCAATATTATCGTTTATCGTCTTTCAGTGGAATCATATCGTGATGATATGAAGATATTTTGATATCGTGACACACATTTCTGCTGTCTAAATTGATGATGACAAGCAAATTTTACTTAAAAACTCTCATAAAATGAGGTATGGTAGGAATATTATTTGAATATCTCTGTTTTGTTTGACACCACACCTAACATTACCATTCGGTTCAATGAGTGGAACATTCATTTGATTATTTATTATCGTGACATATATAGATATCGAGAAAAATCCTTATGATTATCATGATATTGATTTCAACCATATCGCCCAGCCCTACCTAAACCTAACGTAAAATGCATTTTATATTTACTGGCTTTGGTTCTTAGTCAAACAGGCTGTTTCCAGATGTCCACTGACATCTTGGCAGACTTGTTACAAACATTGTTTGGTTGACTAAAACAATATCTAAAGAGTTTCATTACAAAATAAGATATCCACCATTTGGAAAAAGTGGCACACAATTTACGTATATTAAAGTAAAATTCACTCTGGCTTCTTATTAAAGTTATGGGCTATACTTAAAACCTTTTAGAATAATATATAGACTATGAAATAACACAAATGGAATTATGCAGTGACCAAAAAAGTGTTAAACAAATCAAAACTATCTTATATTTTAGATTCTTTAGAGCAGCCGCCTTTTGCCTTGATGGAAAGGCAAAGGCTTTGGAAAGAAATTCATACATAGAGGATCAACTTCACTATTTATATTTGTCTAAGAAACACATTTCAAGCATTTAAGCAGAAGCCTTTAGATCAAAAATGGCTTTAAGAGAATGAAAAACATAGAACATTCAATCAGGTGTGTCCAAACTTTAGAAGTGTATTCTCACATTTGAGACGTGAATATCAGACAACAGCTATTTCTCGAAATGGACATAGAGAGTTTTGGAATGAAACCCTAGACTAACCCCAGACAGTTTTTTTTTTTACAACTTAACCTCTCCTTTACCCCTGGCCCATTTGAGGGCTTGAGGATTGTAAACAGTGCAGCCATGTTGAGACACATCAGACGCTGTCTCTGCACCACAGACACCATTATCATTCCAGCGCTTATTTCAGCGGACTGTGATATTGTGCTGCGTTTCCGTGTTTGGTGTTGTCTGTTTCCATCGCGCCAGCTGTTGGGTTATTTATAACTGTGGTTGCTGATCTAAATGAGCTAGTAATTAGGCAGCAATGCTTTTGAGAAGACATCCGCTCCCTCCCATCCATCCCTCCCTACCCTCCCCTCCTTCTCTCCCACTCTCCATCCCTCCCTTCCTCCCTCTCTCTCTCCCTCCCTGCTGTCCCCAAACAGACCAGAAGACAAGTAGGAGATAAAGAGGAGACTTGACTTCACTGAATAATTGAAGGGTTTTTTACAAGTGCAACAGCTCGCTATCTGACCCCATAAAGGCAAGGCACAGGGTCCTATCAGGGCTACAGAGATACACACACACACACACACACACACACACACACACACACACACTTCAGGGTTACATATGTCATTCTTGCTCTTGCACACACACATTTTGGCACACAAACACACAGATACACATACATATCTCATTCTTTTCCTCCTTTTCTCTCCCTCTCTTTCTCTCTCTCTATCTCTCTCAGACACACACACACACACACACACACTTGAGGGTTACCCCGTGTCATTAGGTCTAAGGCCGCGCCTAAAGAAGCCAGAAAGCTTTTAATCGGCTACAGCTGGCAGCGGCATCTAATGTTAGCACACTGCTGACACGCTGAAATCTCACCCTGTAACCTCTCCAAAGAGAACAACAAAACTCGACTACTGTTGTGGCTCCGATAGACACCAGAGGAATTGTGTTTGTATGTTTTCCCTCAGCTTAAACAGCCCCCCCCCGCCCCCCGCCCCCCTCCTCCTCTCCCCCCTCCCATCACTACAAAAGCAGCCCAGAGAGGCGGAAACACGCCTGTGAGCCGGGTCTCCCCTCTCCCCGGTGAGCGCCCCCTTTACCTCATGCTAATTTCCAACTTTCAAAGCTTGTAAACTTTATCTAATTATACACGAGTCGATAGACTCCCTCGCCCAGATTTTTGGCAGGTTGCGGTGTTAATTTATGAAAAACAAATCTGAAATATGCAGATGTCTTTTGTTTGAAGCAGCTGTTGGGTCCTGTTGCCAGGTTTCAATCAGGCGATCTCAGGGGACGCCCGTGTGTGCGATCTGTGGCCAAGGCCCCCGTTTGATGTCTGACAGGGACGGAGCGGCGAGGCTTAAGCGCGGGTGCTCGCCCACAGCCAACCGACAATTACTGTACAGTGTGTGTGTGTGTGTGTGTGTGTGTGTGTGTGTGTGTGTGTTTCAGCCTTTCATGGACCAATGCAGCATCTTTATATTAGGTGGATTGTTGTTTTTACAGTCGGCTATAGAAACATGATTAGGAATAATGAGCTGTAGATGCATTGGGAAAATTTATCAGTCAATATTTACAAAACACGGATGATTCTATCGTCAAAAACATAATTATTTTGCACACAAAGATGTCAAGATGACTCATTTTGGAAACGAGACACATCACACGGTCGTTGTATTCAGCAAAATGAATTTGAGGCTCATGCTTGTTCTTCCCTTTAAAATCACCAGCATGCAGGATGGAGAGTGCAAATCTTTCTCTGCTGCTATCAGTTTGACCTTTGAACTTTTTTTTAAAGCAAGCTGCTTTCCTTGCCGAATCTCAGCACTTCCTCAGAGCGGGGGGGTGGGGTGGGGGGACAAAACAGATCTCGGCGGATGCGTTTCTCCGATAGGAAACGGGAAGTAAGCGAACTCCGCGACGATGATGATGATGCGCCCTTGAAGGAAGCGTCCCACGGCTCGGGAAACACAGAGAGAAAGACAGTCGGAAGTCGAGAGCGGGAACATCTTTCAGCCCGGCCAACTTTTAACCGTCGGGATGCCAAGGCGTATTTGCGTCGCGCGTGTTCTGACAAACACTGTCAGCTGTATTCATTGCTAATTTATGGCGCTCATTAAACGAGGCAGAACACACCAAAAATTGGAGCAATTATCATTTATCTTGATATATTATTTACTAGGGATCATTTTCCTGCTTGGTTGGGGACTGGGGTGAGAGAGAGACGGAGGGAAGGAGGAGTGGAGTGGAGGGGGGAGTGGAGGGGGGAGTGGAGGGGTGGGGTGGGGGGGGGGGTGAAGGGAAGGAGGACCACAGGGGTTTGGAGACAGCTGGCATGAGAGAGGCAGTGAGAGATAGAAAGAGACAGGGAGTAGGAGAGAGGGAAGACAAGAAAGAGACAATGTGATGAGAATGCATGAAGTGAGAGGAAATTTTGTCACATGTAATGTATTTAAAGCTGCACCAGGCAAGATATTTATGTATATATATATATGTGTAAGCCTAAATCACAAAGTCTGGAGCATCCCATCCCCACTTCCCTTTTTCCCAAATTAGATTCTGCTGTTGGGTCGTGCCACTGGCTGGAAATCTTCTTCAAAAAAGGGAGGAATCAAAGCTTAAGAATGAAATCCAAACTGTCTCCTAAACAGCAGTGAGCAGAGAAAGCTGGACTCACCAACGTTAGATGTTTTCCTCTCTCGTCCCTTTGGTTTCCTTTGGTATAAAGCATCACAGACATAAACATGAAACAAGTCACGTTACACAACTTCATAATAACAATAAGAATGTAAATGGAGCTGATCTTAAAGGTTCAATGTGTAGCATTTTCATCAATAAATCATCAATCAACCAAATTAATTTTGAGACATTAGTATAATTACCGGAAACAATCGAGAACATTGGCAAGAAGATTGTCAGCGTCTACTGGCCTCTACTCTGCATTTTACATTGTGTGCCGCCATGTTGGATTTTGCGGGAAATCTGTTGGATTGCTTTACGGCACAAAACAAGAAGAGGGCGCTGTTCTTCCTGTGGAAAAGGAGCAACAATTTTCACAACATGTTTATCCTCTGCAGTGAAGCCAGAGACATTGGCGTCCTGGTTCAAATCTGGCCCAGGACCTTTGTCACGTCATGTCTGTCTCTCACAATCTTTCCTGTCTCTCTTTCGACTTTCATCTGTGTAATATAGGCAAAAATGCCTCCAAAAATAATAACAAAAAAAAGTAAAGCCAAAGATGCGAGAAATGTAGTCTTAAGTTAACAATACCACTGGCATGAAATAGAAGCCACCAGTCGTCTCAACCATGCTCTCTGTTATTTACAGTAATTATTACCAAGGTACCACAATTCATTTGACACTTATATACTGATGTTTAAAAATGCTACATGTTGCACCTGTTAGCAGCTATACTCTAATACAGTGGTTCTCAACATGGGGTCCGGGGACCACCAGGGGTCCTTGAGGGGGTTCCAGGGGGTCCCAAGCAAACTGATTAATTGTTTAACTTCACCATTAGTTAACACAGTTAGAGAATGTAGAAGAATGACTGTTTTGATCATAGTTTCTCTGTTATCTCTCTAACTACAATACAGATAGTCATGGAGTTCTGGACAAAATCATATCTCACAATAAAAATATTCTCAGATTTGGATCCAAGAGACAAAATCTCATCAAGTGGCTCTAATGTGGACTAAATTAGGGGTCCTTGATATGAAAAAGGTTGAGAACCACTGCTCTAATACACAGTGCACCATGCTATCAGTGGCTTTCTGTATTTCCCAGTTGTCTGAGTGAATTTCCTGGATGCGATTAGAGTATAACGAGACTTGGGATGTTGATTGCAGAAACAACTTTTCTCAGATTGTTGATGGCGAGCGTGTTCATGATTCCCGCGCAGCAATAGATAATCTCCCTGTTGTGTCTATGGAAGAGTCATGAAGCGGCCTCGGCGCTCCCTGCTCCTCATTACAGCCGAGCTGGCTGTTAGTCATAACAATGTCACCGGGATGGCACTGTAATTAACATTATGAATATTTTGCATCCCCGCCTCGTTTTCTTTCTCTACGCCCTTTCCATACTTCACTCGCTCTCTCTCTCTCTCTCTCTCTCTGTTTTTTGGTTTTCTGCATCTGTCTGTCTCTCTTTCTCTTCCTCTATCTCTCCCTTTCTCTTTTTCACTGTCTCTCTTATTTGTGCCTTTTTCTACTCCCTTTATACCTCTCTCTCTCTCTCCCCCCTTCTCTCTGTATCTCTGTCTCTCTCTCTCTCTCTCCTCTGTCTTGTTTCTGTCACTCTCTCTCTCTCTCTCTCTCTCTCTGTCTTTTGGTTTTCTGCATGTCTGTCTCTCTTTCTCTTCCTCTATCTCTCCCTTTCTCCTTTTCACTGTCTCTTATTTGTGTCTTTTTCTACTCCCTTTATACCTCTCTCTCTCTCTGTCTCTCTCTCTCTCTCTCTCCCTCTTCTCTCTGTATCTCTGTCTCTCTCTCTCCTCTGTCCTGTTTCTGTCACTCTCTCTTTGTCTCTCTTCCTCTCTTCTCTGTCTTTTTTGTGTCTCTCTCTCTCTTTCTCCTTCTCTCTCTCTCTCTCCCTCCCTTTCTCCCTGTCTCCTGCTTATGCGTCTCTCAAGTTTTTTCCTCCTTTTGTGGCTCGGTGACAGATGCCTAATTGAATGATGAATGTCCCTTTATTACGCTCTAATTGAACTGCCAGCTCTTTGATTGGCCGGCGCTCATGCGGCCGGGCCCGTCCGATTGGCTGGATGGATGGTGTTGAGGGTTCAGGGGTGGGTGGGGCTGGATGAGCGCGAGTGGCGGCTGGCAGCAGTGGCAGCCCTACTCTCCATCTGTCTCCTCACACACACACACACACACACACACACACACACACACACACAACTGCAAAGCCGTGCAACCTACCACCCATCACCCCAACCTTTCTTCTCACCTCTCACACAGGGGAATGGTGTGTGTGTGTGTGTGTGTGTGTGTGTGTGTGTGTGTGTATGTGTGTGTGTGTGTGTGTGTGTGCTACACAGTGTACAAAGTCTTAATAAATTATGCAGATACCTATCGTTAAAGGGTTTTAATATGTTTGGTATTTTAGGGTATTATGATTGTTGACGTTTCAACAGTCTTTGTACTTTTTTGTCCAGCCTGATGTTTTTCAACTCAACTTCACCTCCATACACACACCTCCCCCTCCCGATTCTCCTCTTCTATCCACACACACACACACACACACACACACACACACACACACACACACACACACGCTCAATCTCACACACAAGCACAGACACATAAATGCACTTACACACATGGAAACACAGGCAACCTGCACCCAAACGGACACAAACACACACTTATACACGCTTTGGTACACATACACACTTCCCATCCCAACACACACACACACACACACACACACACACACACTGGTGGGTGTCTTGGTCCGGCCCTGACCTGACAAGCGGGCGATGAAGATTAATGCGTCCTCTCTGAGTGACAGGCTGGGGAATTGAAGGGCAGAGGGCCTCGTTAATCAAGGCCCTGACAGGTGCCATTCAGCCCTCTGAACAACCGCAACTCCCACCACCCACACACACACACACACACACACACACACACACCACACAAATATACACAAAGCACACACACACACACACACACACAGACACCGATAAAGACACAAACACAAGGCCTCACAAAAGCAACCTAGTAAGCAACCTACACCACCACACACACACACACACACACACACACACACACACAGACACACACTCCTCACTCTATCACAACCCTCGCTCTCTTTCCTCCTTTTCCTACAGCATCCACTTTTCCAGCCGAACAGCTCGGCGTTAAACACAAGCAGACTTAATCATGCGCTGCCAGAATTAAAACTCATTCCTCAGAGTCGGGCTGGTGGGACGAAAATAAGAAAATCAATCGGGCGCTTGGTGGGGCCGCCCGTACTCGCTGACTACGGGTCTTTCTGCTCTCATTTCGCGGGGGCCTTGGAGCTGAAGGGGCCCGAGCGGGGCCGGGCTTTACGGGGGGCGGGGGGGGGGGGGGAATCATTCATTATAATTTACCAATAACGCCAAGTCCGGAGATCATTACTGGCCAAGCATTGATGATTAATTCTCTAATTCCGCCTGTAATTCTTCTTGGATTCCGGTCCGGAGGAGTGGAGGGAAGGATGGATTTGAGAAATGAGTTTGTGTCTATTTTTCTGTATTGTTAAACCATCTCAATAAAGATATTGTTTTGGGAAGAGAGTGGGAGGTGTTGCCTCTCTTAGTGTGGCTTTTTGTGTATGTCTGAATGAAAAAACATCATCTGTGACAGTGGTTCTCAACATTTTTCATATCAAGGACCCCTAATTTAGTCCACATTAGGGCCACAGACCCCCATTTGATGGGATTTTGTCCCTCGGACCCAAATCTGAGAATATTTTTATTTGTAGATATGATTTTGTCCAGAATTCCATGACTATCTGTATTGTTGGGAGAGAGATAACAGTGAAACTATGATCGAAATAGTCAGTCTCCTACATTCTATAATTGTTATTGTAAATGAAATAATGAAGTTTAACGATTCATCAATTTGCTGGGGACCCCCTGGGATGCCCTCAAGGACCCCTGGTGGTCCCCGGACCCCACGTTGAGAACCACTGATCTATGAGACAGACTGAGCAGGTGGATCCAGGTCAAGGCTATGATCCCTTATTGATTTCACCTATTAAAAATCCGCTTCAGGTTAAAGAAGGATTTTTGAGGCATGCATCGTGCAGGAGTGAGTGCATCTCAGTTAGGGATGGGACGATGTATCGAAATTCAATATATCGCAATACAAAAACGTGTCAATACGTATTGTGGGGCAGAAAAATGAATTGTGATATTTGCTACATTTTATTCTGCTGTAGTAATCACAAATGAGACTTCACAAGCTCTCCATCCAAATTATCTTATTTGCACTTTGTAATGACATTTTAAAATTGTTGTTTTCTAGCAAGACAATGCCATTGCAAGAAAGGTTTGTGGCTCAGAAATAAACAGAATTCTACACAGTCAGACTTGTCATTGAAGTTTTATTTATTACATCGTATTGTTTGTATCGAATCGTCAACCCCATATTGCATATTGAATCATATAGTAAGAAAAGCAGATTGTTTGATCCCTAATCTCAATATCTGAACAGCATTCTTGATATTTTGTATACTGTGTTACTTTTCTCTTGTGTGTAACTGCCAGCATGCAGTGTCAGGATGAGAAGGAGACGAAGAAGGAGGATTAACCAGGATGAATGTAAAAATGCCTCTGAAAAATGATCTTCCTGCAGCATATAGCTATAGAATCCTTATATTATAACTATAATATCACCCCATATTTTTGACAAATTTATGTTTTTATAATTTCAAGCGGTATAGGGAGAGATTCCTAGAGCCGTTCTTCCTCGGTCTCGATCAGCTTCAAGTGGCAATAACGAAGACAGAGGCGCGTTTCATCATTTCTGCTCCCAGCCATAAAACAAAGACCTTATATCTCTTTACCTGCTCCAGAACGCTCCAGTGAGCCTGAGTTAGTTTTTTGCAGTCTGCTTTTATTAGCTAATGGAACTTAATATTTCATGAGCTATTAATGGAAGCCCGGCTCGTAATTAGTATTGTGTCGGAGAAATACGGGCATGTATCTTCATTAGGCATCGGAGCAAGTCTTTTCATCTTCATTACAACCCCTCCGCATCATTTTTCACTCTCTTATTACGGCTTTCTTTTTTTTGTTGCTCGGTTGTCGCCGATGCGCTCGTTACGCGGCGAGGAGGAAAACACGACAACGGCCTTTTGGAGATGCTGAGTGACGATCCTGGAGGAGGCTCTCGAATCCAATCGGTCCCCCCCCCCCCCCCTCCACCCCAATCTTGAGCAGCGGCACTTCTTGTGATTAAGTGGCAGCGCGTCCTTCTTGTTTCAGTTTGACTGTGAATAAATTCAATAATGACGCCATTGAAACCGCTCATTATTTTATTCAGAGTGGGCGGTGGGTGGGTGCTCGGCTGTTACTCTACCTCTCCACTCTACCCATTGTGTAACTCTGTTTAGGACGCTGGAAATAGACCGAACAGAGATGACAGATGGATTAAGCAAATTGTGTTGGGATCGTTCAGCACATGAGTTCACCCTCTCAGCCACGCAGCAGCACAGTTAACGACAGACAAGTCCATTGACCTTTGGACACTGTACTCACTGTAATTGTATTTGAAATGTCAAGCTCCCATGTAATAAACCATGGATACTCCTGTAGATGGTGTTTTGACAGGACAAATTACCCCAGGGAAGGTAACATAGGCTTTTTTTTTTCAATCCTTTTGATTTCTTGACATGGATGCATGAAGTTCCACAACACCTGTGATGGCATTACTGCTGATGAAGCTCGCCATGTGAAAAAAAAAACACAAAATCCTGTCGTGGGTCAAAATGTCTGTCTTTTTTACTTTGCAGCAGTCATGTGTGATTGTTAGGAGTTTATCGCCGCTCATGTCGGGGGGAACACAGACGACAATTTCCAGCCAGAGGCCTCAAGGGCGCGCGTCATTGCGAGACAGCCATCGCTCTTTACCATGGCGATTCATGGGGCCTCTATTTCCAGTTGTATTATCTTAATTGTCCTGGCAAGTATGTTCAGCGGTTATATTATCAATTTATGGCCCCTCTTGCCACCCCATTAATCCAGCCGTTAAAACACTGTAACCAGTGGCTCAAACTCTGTGCGAGAGCGGCATAAACCTGTCCCAGGATCGCCGGTGGCGCTGGATGCAAGATACCGCTCCTTAGGAAGAGGAGGGAGGGAGGGAGGGAGGGAGGGAGGAGGGGTTCTGGGTGCTCCGTGTGAGTCTGTTTATAGGGATACATGACAAAGATCAATACGTCACACATATATTTCTTGAACATTTTTTTCTGGAGGCATCACGTCATCACTGGAAACAACTGTGACCTGTTATATGTGGAGATATGTGCGAAGGGGAGAAGAACTGCAACTACTGAAAAAATCTAAAGCAATATTGGAAAAAATCCTCCATGTTTGTAAAGTCAGTTAACCAAGTGTTTGTCTGAAATAACCAAGCAGTAACGTCTTTTTGGTACAAAGTGTTGATAGTTAATTTGATTGGAAATCAACAAAAAACGATTGAACTTCTCGACTGCGAAGTGATATGTTTAGATGTGAAACGGCGGTCTGTTATTCAGTAGTAAACCTCAGAATGCCTTCATTGGCCAATCAGAATTGAGTATTCAACAAAGCCGTATTATAACTGCGGTTTCCATCTTTTCTCAGAAGCTGTCAAAATCTTAACGTATGAAATGCTAAAAGTGTATTAAACGTTCTGGGTTGTAGATGGGTGAAACTGTCCATTGGAAGAGTACAATACTGTATATTGTGTGTGAGCTTGTTGTTTGAAGCTGTGGCTACATATGGTTAGAGTTGTGAGAGAAAGTGTTTTGGCACACACACACACACACACATACACACAGCCTCTAGGTGATGTCATATGCCAGAGGTCAAAGGTCCAACGCCTGATCCAATTACAGGCCTGTCATATACTGCACATGATCCAGATGACTAGAGAGACACCTGCTCTTCCCTCTGAGGCTCGTCCACAAAGCAGCAACAGAAACAGCAGCTCCAGGAAAACTGAAAGCGATATTTCAGCAGAATACAAAATAACAAAAATAAAGAGTTTTGAGCCAAAATGACACAAAACACGTGCCCTTATAAATTACCGATAGCACACATTTAAAACGAATCACGATAATTTTAAAGGATAGGAAGTAGGAAAGCCCTCGGTTGACAAAATGACACACTTGAATGATAAACTCCTGATAATGATTATTTTTTTCTGGAATGGTTGTATAGAATTTCTGATTTGAAGTCTTCAAATTATCAGAGGAATTCTAGATGGTGCAACCAGACCTTTAGATGTCTGCTGCTGTCATGTAAAAACCTTGTACCTCCAATTTTGGTGATGTTTTAACTTAAACTGAAGGGTCACATGGTTCTGTATCGGTTGAGAAAATTCCAGCACCTCTTGGACTTATGAAACCCTTTCAAAACCCAACTGGACAAACTTAAAAAAACCCCAAAAAAAACGTATTGCAATCAAACTAAAAACAAAGCCGATTTTCTTGACATTTTGGAGGTACGAGGTTTTCATCCGACAGTGACCATACGTGAATACTGAACATGCCAAGCACCCGGCACGAGCGTTTGTTTGTGTGTGTGTGTGTATGTGTGTATGTGTCTATATTGCCTCCATCCCTCTCCAACCTCTTCACATCTCCTGGCTGAAAACTGCACCAGCAGTAATTGCCTGACCTTTACGGCAGCGAGATAGTCTCATTAAGCCTGATGGATAATGATGGCGCCTCTCCATGCGACGTGAACCTCTGTGATAATGAAACAACAGAACAGCCCCGCCGCTCCGCCGGGGGGTCACGGGAGGAGGCTGATAACCCAGAGAGAGCAGCCCGTTCCTGGCTAACGACAAGACCCACAGCCCCCCTGCAGTGTCACCCTTCTCCCGCGAGGCCCGCATGGGAGACGGCGGTGTCACCGTAATGCGCTGTCCCCGTCTCCGCCTCGTATTCCTGGGTTTGATTTGAGACCTTGGTATTCCCGGGTTGGTAGATTTTCGCAGTGAGGAAGATGAGTCGGTGGAAGGAAGAGAATCCGCAGTGTTTATATGCTTATTAAAGAGGAATACCGGCGTCATTTAGAGTTATAGCCCATTTACTGTCCAAAAAATGTCCATCTTAACCAGTCATTTAGTCTCATATTCAAACCTTCAAATCTTATTTTTCTTAAACCAAAAGAAAAATTCTGTCAGTGGGGTGAGATAACTCCACTTGTTTTCCAGTGCAGTTTCACTTGTTTTGGGAATTTTCTAGAAGTGAGAGTCAGTATGTTGAAACCAGTCAGAATAAAGCAGATCATCGCACTGCTGTCAAGAAAATGTCACTTGGTTCAACAAAATTCTTGAAACAAGTTGATTTGCATTGAAAACAAGTGAAAGTATCTAACGCCATTGGCAGATTTTGTCAGTTATTTTGAGAAAATTACGATTTTGGGACTCAATAATAGAGTAAATGGCTTGCTAAAATTTAGATTTTTTTACATTTCCCCCAATCATGTTTCAATTCATGCTGTATGTAATTAGATTTTTGAACATTTCCGTTGGTGTCAAGCCTAGCTTCAAATTAACTGCTAAGAGGATAAAAAATATGTGACAATAAGGTTTGTAAAGCGACATGTTTTTGAGGGATTATATCCTGGAGGAGAAGTCCATTTCTTCCTGTGAGTGTCAGATGATTGACAGGAGGCAGAGTGTAATGTAATGCAATGCTGATATGAAAACGCTTATCCACCTTGGGCAATTTTCAAATCTGTGGCAGTTGGAAGTTGTGCATGATATGTCCAACTACGCTGACTGTGTGCAGAATAAACCAGGGAGAATGTAGAGGGGAAACCTAGATGATTGGCACAAACTTGATCCTTTAATATTCCAATAATCCCTGAGACACTCAAGTTTCTGTTTGAGAGTTGGTGCATGTAGACCTGTTTATGATTGCATGGATAATCTCATATCCCAATTATGAGAAACTATAACATAAAAGCTTGGATGTGACATTTGTAGTGGGCTACTGATGCGTGTAAAGCCCTTCTCTTGTTTACTGTCGGTTTCTGCTTCCAGGATGATATGCAGAATATTCTGCGGATGCATTAATAAACAACTTATTTTGAATATGACCTTAGCCAGGACATGAGCCAGTATCCAGGTTACTCAGCGCATATAAACATGCTCATTGGGAAATATAATTTGATGTTGTTTTATACTGCAAGGTTTGTGATGTCTGGCATTAACACAGGAATTACTACATGGGTATCCTGCCATTCTGTAAGAGAGAGAGAGAGAGACAGGTGAACACATCCAGAAAATCTCAGCATCATTCAGCATCTGGTCATCTGTTAGAAATATAATTGACAGAAGCACTCTTAATCTATTTCATCATATACAACAGAGAAGACCAAAAATTAGTAAGTAGCAGGTTGAAACTGGTAAAGAGTAGGCGCTCAATCAGCACCAGAACAGTTATGACCTCCAACTATTACCCAGACATGCATGTGGTAAGCAAACCTTCTTATTTAGCAATATCTTAAAGCGACTCATTGTTTATACAAGAGACTTTAAAAAACATTTAAAGAATGTGTTCAATGGTCAGTGGGTCTAAACTTCATATTTTTTTGTATAATGATGACTTTGTCCATGAGGAAGTGAAACCGCATGTATATTTGCATGTTTGCATTGCATTTTTATTAGTGTGTATATTTGTCTGTTTTTTTTTTTTGTGTGTGTGTTTTATTTAGCATTTACTAAAGTGTGTTTTTTAATGCAGAACTCTTGGAAGAGCAGGCCATTTGGGCTAAAAGAGAAAGAAAGAAAGAAAACAAAAGCATCAAACCATCATATTCACCTATTCTACTCTTCTGTATCTGTTAACTTGGCCTCAGGGAGTTTGGATAGCTGCAGGGATGGAGGCAGTAGAGCTGGAGGTGGTGGGGGGGGGGGGGGGGGCATGGGGGCAGATGTCCCAGCCAGGCAGCCAAAGCCAGCAGGGGGTGCTGACACCCTGATAACCATGTGCTGTAACCCCCCCCCCCCACACACACACCCCCACCCACCCACCTCCTGCCTCAGCCCCTACCCCTCCTCCTCCTCCTCCCTCCACACTCCTCCTCCTCCCTCCACACTCCTCCTCCTCCTCCTCTGTGAATGTGGGTTGTGGTCCACAGCTCTTCTGGCTCTGCATGGGAATATGTGGATATTGAAGCTTGTTGGATATTCAGAGTGTAAACTGACTGCAGTGTGTTTGGTATTGACACAGAACACATTGCTGAACGGGGCAAAAACCAACAAGATGTAGGAAGACGCAAAACTGCACAGAGCTTTTAGATTTTTTTTTTACTGTTTCACTTCTAATAAATTGTTAGTCACATGAACTCAATCTAATAAGAACAACTTTAATGAGCGAGTACAGAAATGTACAGGAATAGGTCTTGGTAATTCACATTTCATTAGGTCACTCTGTGTGATCTCTGTATTGTTTTTTTTTTTATTTTTCAGTCTGCCAGAAAAGATGTGAGTTTCTGTTCGTCTATATAATTTGTTTAATGGTTTTATTTTCATATCTCGCACTGTTCTCCGTTTGCAACAAAACAGGTAATTTTAGCGTGAGCAATTAGAAAAGAAAGATAAAGCATGTTCCTGTACATATATGGTAATAAGGTGAGATATCAGGTCACATATTCACTGCAGAAATCAACTGTTAATAATGAAATTAGAATGAAGTAATCCTAAAATATTCCTATTCTGTAATTATGAAATATCGAGTTGTATTGCTAGTCCACAATAACTTACTTCCTAACTAATATTCTAATCATTCTACAATTGAGGCATCAGATACTAAAACATGTCTTAAGTCATGTTATTTTTTTTAATTAGTGAATTTTCATGACATTTAATTGGATTTTATTAATTTTGTTCATTATTGAAACTATTGCAATAAATCAGAATCTTACAAATTGGTGAATAATAATATTTAAAGCTAAACAATTATGGATATACAGTTTTTAAGAAAAAATAGACCACTACTAATTTTAATTTGCATTAGGGAACAAAGAGGATTCATGAAACCAAGGTATAATATTATACAACAAAACTATCCACAGTGCATCTAATGTTTTAATTTTGAAGGTTCAGTGTCTCCCCATATGCCCCGTAAACAGACCCATCAAACATTTATTTAGTCTATTTTTTATTATTTTATCAAGACATTTTTATTTTAAAAATACTGAAATATCAGTATCATGTGTCGTCGTGATTAGTGATAATCGTTTTTATTTTTCTGTTCAGTTCATCCAAACTGCCTGTTCATGTGTCCATATGGAAATACACTGCTGATTATTTTATTGTTGACATTTTCTTGGTGATAAATGCAACTGACATTTAAACTGCAAATTAGTCTGCATTGATAATTTATATGCGTGCACCTTTCATAATATATTATTATCAATAAGCTTTGCTCCTTGAATTTCAGTTAATTTCAGTATTATTAACATTTTAAAAGACCTATACCTATCAAAGGGGTTTGAATAAAATGTGATTCTACTACATTTGTGAACTCATTTAGTAATATTGATCTCTACAGTGTGCAGTGTGGTTTGTGACAGATATCAGGCAATTAGCATGTAGACTGATTTGCGTATTTGTATTTATTGATGTATTATAGCAATATTGCAATTACGAGCTAATTTGGCATTTGTGGGCTCATTTACTAATTTTGTAAAGCATTACACTCTGCAGTAACACTGTTTTATGTGACAGATGAGCTGCATTTAATGTGTAGAGTGAATTTTGCTTATTCACATTTTTAGCTGTATCATTGCAAAGTTGCATTGGTGAGCTCATTGGCAGCATTTTGAAAAGCATTAGGTTCTGCAGAGAGAATTGTGTAATGTGACAGATATACATTTAGCATATTTAGCTAAGGAAATTAGAAAAAAAAATCATTGGAGCACACTCAAAAATGAATCTCAGTTTATTTATTGCAAAAAAACAAAGAGCAGCAGCAGCGGAACAAAGTGCAGAAGGCGCACGGCCCAAAATGTTTGTGCTATTTGTTCCTCTGCTGCTGCTTTTTGAAATAGAAATAAATGCGTTAAAATCACATTTTCAGTTTGATCCTCTAATTTTTTCATTCATGGTTGTTTGATGGATTCAACATCAAGTTAAACTGGTTGTGCGCAACGACTTTGACATTTTTTTAGCTCTAAAAAGAAAGTGAAAACATTACTGTGGAACAAATTGAGAAGTGGCCAGTATGAAGATAGTTTAGCTATAGTGCCATGTACATCCTATGATCCTTTTGATCAGGTTTTTATTGTGTTTTGTGTTGTATTTGACACACAACACAAGAGTATTATTATTTTGTCTTCCATCAAGAACCACAGTGAAAATAAGCCCTTTAAGTAACACTGTAACACTTTCTTCTGCTATCCTCTGGGGTCAAATACACACAAATTGTTTTTTGTTTTTTTTCATCATTTATTTTTCTGTTTCCTATAGAGGGAAAGTTGCTTATTGGCGTTCTGACGCTGCATCATAGCATGAGCTCATGTAGCGCTCTTGTGAAGCGGCTGGCTGTACAGTGAGTGCTGTGTGCTATGTGCCAGCTGTGGGAGTGGGTGGGCAGGCGGAGTGAGAGCCAAGCCAGGCAGGCTGGAGTGGATCAGCTCTGTGATACTGCAACCCCCAGGGCCTCACGCCCCGGGGAGGGGTCACAAGTTCAGCTCCCTCGTCTGCTGGTCGCACAGGAACACCGGGCCTCCTCTTTCTGTGCGTGTGTGTGTGTGTGTGTGTGTGTGAGAGAGAAAGAGAAAGAGAGAGAGAGCTTGTGTTTGTGACTGACAGGGAACGACAGGAAAAAGCAAGATATTTTTCAACCAAATTTACTAACAATAAGGCATCATGTTGTATCACCACTTCCCACACGTGAATAAAGATGCAAATCTCTGCTACACGATCTTTTTCTTTTTCCAGACGCTTGCCTAAAGTCTCCGAGTCGCCGGTCCTGTTTGCGTTCCACATCATCTCCAATCTATTTCAACATTGCTGGTATGTGTACATCATCGCGCTGTTGAAATAGCTGCGTTACAAATACCCCCCGGTTCCCCCCGGAGGACAGCATGTAAAACATATCAGGCCCTCTGTATATGTATTCAGTCCCTCCAGAGGTGAACGGGGCGGTGGAAGTGCCATGAGGCAGGCCCTGTTCAAACGGTTTCATTGGACTTTCCCCCGCTGGGCGCTTATGGGTTCAAGGTTGTCATCTGCCACGATCTCCCAAACGCTGCCGCTGTTTGACTTTCACATGGAGGTGCTAAAAGGAGATTTAGAGTGGGTAATCCCTCTTTGGAAAGCATCCATTTGGGTAATTGTGATATCGTAACTTGAGAGAAACACAAAGGGGCTTGCGTTACAGGGGGATACTCTGACACAAAAACACCGAATGAGCTTATGAGTTTCTCCCTGCTGTGTCTTGATTAGCTGATAATGATCGACTCCGACTTGTAGCCCTGTCTCGCAATGTAGAGCAGTGTGTAAAATGTGCCACTGACCACAATAATTGCACCAACTTTCTTTCTATAAACAATGAGCTATTTTGGCTTTCATCGATGGTCTAGCCCATTGGCTGTTTTGTGAGTTGAAGCAAATTTCCTCAGCGATTATGAGTTTGTGGTTTCTGTCTCCACTGACCAACTGGTTTGGATAAAATTTCCCTTTTTAGCATTTACCTCTTCTGTCCATTATCACAATCCTCAGCTTCTACCAAAAACTGCATCAAACACCATTTGCCAGCACTTTTGATTGATTGTTTTATGTTGCTGAAGCACCATCTGGGTAGGATTTAACACATAGGACAAAACAATGAGCACCAAAAAGCTTACATGCTCACAGGAAATTATTTAAAATTTAATCTAGTACAGTTTTCTGTGATTGACAACTTTCCTGACAGTCTGAATTAGCCTAGTGTGTTAAATCCAACCAAACTGCTTCAACCAGATTACACAATAAACACTAAGAGGTTTGTCTTCTATACACAGGCAGCCTTCTTGGAGATATCATCATATCAGTACATCAGGCAGTTTTGTGGGCCCCATCTCAATATGGACCACTGCTGGGACCACAGAGGTCCAGTCATCCATCGCTCACAATTGCTCCTCCTCTTGAAGGAAGGAACATGCTTACCAGAGGCACCTCAACAGTGATAGATATCCACAATACTTCACCGGCCAGACCTTCGCAAATAGAATACCCTGCTGTGCTAAAGAAAACAATGTGTTTCTGAGGAGCAAAATACAATCCATCACCAAGTCCGTTAGGACTGAGAAATGGAGGGAAAGAGGAAAGACAGGGAGGTCAGGGAGTGGAGCGGGGGGTTTGGAGGGGGAACCTACCTGGTTTTCACATCAGAGAAAGGGGGGGGGGGCGTAGGAAAATAAAGGGGTTGTGGCGGCTCAAAGGGCCACGAGCCACGAGTCCGGCGCTGCACAGAGGAGCCAATCACAGAGCTCCTTGTGGTGGTGAAACTCTAGCCAGGTTCGGCCACTGCCACGCCAGAGCCAGCTTTAATCAATCATCGCCCGGGGCTGAGGTGAGAGAGGCATTCTGGGAGATTAATTGTAGTCTTTAATTCAAGGCCTGGTGTAAACAAGGAAGGATTCTAGCTTGGTTTGAGTGTGATTAGTATGTGGTGTGGGGTTGTTTCTTTTGTGGTTACAGGGTTAGTGTGAAAACACTCAGATACTACAATCAAAAATAAAGCAAATGCATTGCAATACACTTCTGGCATAATACAAATGCACATTCAAGGTCCACATCTGACAGGTTTCATGTCAGAGGAAAACATTTATACTTCTTGTTGATTGCTCAAAAGTTTTTGAAAAGTATAGGATTACATCTTCTCAAATTGACCTTATTCCCATGGTGGCCATTTTGAATTTACATCACAGTCAGAGTGGGAAACTCTACCCAGAAGACTGGCATATATAGCCTATAAAACTAGTGTTACTTCAACACATAAGTGAGGACTTCAGATAGACCTAACACTTATCAAATTAGCTAGCAATCTCAGGGGCAACAACCAAATTTAGCATGGAAGTTACACTGCGCAAAAACCCCAAGAATCCAGAGATTATTATTGCCTGAATATTTCAAGATATGATCCAAATATGATGATATGCATAGCGGATACTCTCCGATCATGAGAGTCACAGATTTCATGTTCGGAGCATATCCAACTCCAGAATGGGACCACAATATACTGCTAGAATCTGGAGTTCATGTCATCCCGGATACTGAAAATAGATATCATCATGACTATCTTAGCTAGTGATAATGGGCCAAATACATTACCATAAAATATGAAGCTCTTTCTTGAAATCCATCCATTTCTAATATGGTTTTCAGCTGGGAATGTGTGAAATGATAAATGTTTGCATGTTGTGTATCTTGAGTCACAGCAGTAGAACATAGCTGGGCTATTTGTTCTTAGTTTCCCAGCCCAAGTGTGACATAAATTCAAAATGGCTGCTGTGGGAATAAGGTCCATCACTATTTAGTAAGTTCAAGATACAATAGCTTAGATTTACAATATTAATTTACAGTTTGACAGTCTGACTCTCATGCCAGCATTTTGTCAGAATAGGTGTCACATTTTTCAAATGGTGGATTATCTCATTTTGAATGAAACTCCACATATCATGTTCAGATGTGTCTCATGGTATCATGAGCAGAACAAGGACAAAACTTGAAGTCACTACCTGACTTATTTTGATTGAACATTCCCGAGCCTTCTGTGCATGAATGGCCTTTCTTATTCATTATCTCCCTCACCTTAACCTCTGTATGGGAGACAGCACCCACTCCTGTCTCCCTCTGCTTGCCCTATATGACCTCGCTTCTCATTTCCTGGGGGAGCCCCCCCCCCAAAAAACATTATGCTGAGTTTTCTTTACACCGACCTGTGGGGACAGGCAAAGACACCTCAGTCATTACCCATGATAACTAATCTATTAATGTTGAATGATGGCCTCATTAAAAGGTTCAAATATAAGTCTAAGCTTATGTGTTAATGACATGTTAATGCTTCTGTCAATTATAAGCTGGGGTAATGACACCTGCAATGAGACGATATCGCCGGTTGAAGTCAAACTTGTAATTCCATCCTGCGGGAGGTTAAGTGGAGCGTTGATCCTCGGGTGGCGAATGGAAGATGAATGTTTCGCTATCGTTGAGAGTGTTATGTTCATGTGACGGTTGGGGAAAGTTATATGGAGAGAATGAAGAAGTGAAGTTTTACGTATAATGTTGAGAAAAGTTAAATAAAAGACGTAGGAGAAAGGTCCGTGCAATGATTGGAAAATGTTTGCCAGTGCAAGAATTTCAACATTTTTTTTTAAACTTTCAATGGCAATCTAGAACTCTTAAAAAAGTGCTGTCTTAATATTGTTAATGTCATTATTCAGTATTAAATAAGTACTTGTTTCCTTCAAATTTTAATGTTCTAGCTTACATTTTGGACAAAAATGTAGTACTTTATATGATGCACGTCTACAAACAAGTTCGTACATATGGCTTAAGTTAGATTTTTAACATGTTGACTTGTGTGGGTAAAATGTGAATTTCATATTAGGTACATTAGTTTTGCCCTATGAGATGCAAATATATAATGTTCAGTATTTCATAACGACATTCTCCTCTATCTGTTTTTCTGCGATATTCAAATACATTCTGATGTATCTGACCTCATTTTAAAGCCTGTAGTGCTTCTCTCACTGCCACCCTTTGACCCTGACCACAAAAAAAAAATCCTGACAGCCGTGACGTGGTTGAATTTCTAAGACAGCCTCAGTCAAAAGGTGAGCAGGTAAGACAAAATAAAATCCCCCCTAAGTGCGTGGAGGATCTAACTTTCTGGGCGATATGCAGATGTTAATGAAATGATTATTGGATTTGGATTCAGATTTATGGAGTGTGTTAAATCCTATCTGTAAAGGTATGGCACCATCCTGAGCCTCCCCGGCACAGGCCTGTCTCTGTGTCATATGGCGTTCATATCACCAGCCTGTGCCAGCTGTGCGATCAGTGGGATTGATCTGTTGGCAGCAGGACCATACTAATCTATCCTCCCTCTCTCTCTCTCTGTCTCTCAAACCCCCCCTCTCTTTCCCTCTGTTCCCTCTCTCTCTCCATCTTTTGAGGCCCTCTCGCTCTCTCTCTCTCTCTCCTTCTGTCTCTCTCTCTCTTCTCCCTCTCTCCCTCTTTCTATCTCTCGTCGCTTTTTTCTGGGCATGCAGACCGTCTCAATGTGAAATCATGGTTAATGCGCCATGACAATCTGACACAACGCACAGTCCAGGCCCTGCTCCATCTGGTTTCAATTTAATTTGGTCAGAGGAGTGGGGGTGAGGGTGGTGGTGAAGAGAGAGGGGTGGGGGTGAGATGAAGGGATGGAGGACTGGGTGGGTGGGTGGGTAGGTGGCGGGGTGGTGGTGCGGGGGGGGGGGGGGGGGGCAAGATGAAAGCGAGGCGTGTTATTCTCCAACGAATCTTCTCGCCATCCTTCATTCTTCCCAACTTGCCCCCCCCCCCCAGATACAACATTAACTCCCCCCCAAAAAAAGTCTAAAATGATAGC
>NW_027280199.1:25000-32496 GCF_046629955.1 Centroberyx affinis | reverse complement strand
CTTACCTTTTCACTGTAGGAATTTTAAGACAGGTGAAGGGCCGTCTTAAAGTTAAGAAAAAAATCAAGAACAAATTTGAGAACTTTCATTTCAAGAATACCATTTATTCCTAAGTTTTTTCTTAGGAAGAAACATAAGAAGAAAGTTAAGAAAATATATAAGAATTGTTTTTGAGAATAGCATTTTTTCCTATTCCTTTTTTCTTGAGACTTAAGTTACAAAAAAAATGTTGGGAGGCTGCAGTGTCCACCTGGACCAGCATACAGAACCATACAGAAGATTTTTATGTACTCTCTGAAATTGCATTGCTAATTTGAGCCTTCCCATGATGCCTCATGGGCATCATGGGAAGGCTCTTGTACTGTATATTGGAGCTGTGGAGTGGAATAAAATGCCACTCACCACTAAAAAATACCCAGAATCCACTGACCTTTAAGGGTAGAATTAAAAAAATTCCTGGAAAGCAGCCTCTTGTGAGGGACCGGCTCATGAAACCCATCTGGTCCCTGATAGCATTCTCTTAATTGTTTGGAAGTGGTGCATTTATGGAAAATACACTGTAAGAGTATGAATAATGATTTGCTGTCTCTTGCTGAGGCTGAAAGAACAACGACCACCACTGAAACACTTTTTCATGCTATTCTATCTATCTTCTATCTTCACATGCATATACAGTATGGCAAGTTTTTACATTTCAAAATAGAAGATACCTGACAAAGGTCGCTTGACCGAAACGTGTCATTTAATAAATTCTTGTAAGTGAAGACAGTGTGTGGGAGTCTACAGATTTCTTCTTTGTCCTTCTGCTCCGACGCACCTGGCGCATACGGTTGTTTAACATTTCAAAATAAAGAAAAGAAAGAAGAAGAAGGTTCATCAGGGTTTCCTCTAAGATCGAAAGGAAGCCAATAAGCCCCTCAGGTCGTTTTCACCCTTGGTACGTTTGCTGAATCCAAGTTCGGGAGCGTATCTATGTTCCCAGGGTCCTATGTTCCCAGGGTCCTAAGTTCCCAATGTCCTATGTTCCCAGGGTCCTATGTTCCCAAGGTCCTATGTTCCCAGGGTCCTAAGTTCCCAGGGTCCTATGTTCCCAAGGTCCTATGTTCCCAGGATCCTAAGTTCCCAGGGTCCTATGTTCCCAAGGTCCTATGTTCCCAGGGTCCTAAGTTCCCAGGGTCCTATGTTCCCAGGGTCCTATGTTCCCAAGGTCCTGTGTTCCCACGGTCCTATGTTCCCACTGTCCTAAGTTCCCAAGGTCCTATGTTCCCAGGGTCCTAAGTTCCCAAGGTCGTATGTTCCCAGGGTCCTATGTTCCCCAGTTCAATATTCTGTTAACACACATTAGGGTCATAGGTTCCCATTATGTGCCACATAAATCTGGGGAACATAGGACCCTGGGAACATAGCAATGACTCCGTCTGTCTTGATGCACTTTATCAGTGAAAATGCCACAAGTGGAGAACAATGTGTGCCTCCCGTTCTATGCAATTATTTAGTTTATTTGGTGTCACAGTGAGTGGCAGTGAGCCTGAGAGCCTCACATGCCTCATGCTGCAGAAGGCAGAAGGCAGCAGGCAGCAGGTTTCAGAGACGACAGGCAGCAGATATCAGACTGTTTGTTGCTTTACTTGCTTCATTCAGCCGTCTGTCAGCTGAGCTCGTCACTGCAGCCTCACTGCTGGTCAGACTTCACACGTTTATTTCCCATCACATGGCAGCAGAAGCTCGTTGTTTTTATTTCCTGAATGAGTACAGACTGTGTTCTCACTGATGGAACCGTACCACAGTTCTCTTGGAACCGGACTCAGATTGACTCGTACAGCTCAATCTGGGAACCCATCGTCTATCGGTCTGACGACGATTAGACTCTGGGGGCGACGGCCAATATTTGGGGGTTTCCGGTGCAGCCAGCGGACATCCGGGCCAAGACTTCCGGTCATTGTTTACAGTCCGATTAGCAACTTGAGACGCGAGAATGGAGTCGGAGTTGAGAGACGACGTCTCATATGCAGATATCTGTTTATAGAGATTAGCCGAAATGTCGTCTGGACCTAAAACACCTACAAAAAGTATCGATGTTTGTGTATTGTACTGAACTCCGACTCCATTCTCGTGTCTCAAGTTGCTAATCGGACTGTAAACAATGACCGGCGCACAGAAGAGGAAGTCTTGGCCCGGGTGTCCGCTGGCTACACCGGAAACCCCCAAATATTGGCCGTCGCCCCCAGAGTCTAATCCTCGTCAGACCGATAGACGATGGGTTCAGAGATTGCCTACAGCTGAACTTCACTGAACTTCGTTGAACTTCGCAACTTCGAAAAAAGCTTTCACATCACCAACTTTTGACATGAACTGTACCCGGGTTCGGACTAAAAGGCCGGTGTGAAAGGTGTGAAAGCCCCCTTAGTGTTCCCTAAGTGTTTCCCAAACAAGCCTCATATGTTAGAGGTTTGTGAAAGTACCGTCAGGGGTCATGAACCCTTGATGAAGGGGTTCTTCAAGGAACCTTCTGGGGTTCTCTCTCTCTTAGGGTTCCAATCTGAAGAAGCCCTAAAGTTTCCTTGAAGCCCTTATACTTTTTCGAGTGTCGTCTCGAAGCGATGTCACATCATCTCCAGGAAATGTGGATGTCATGACTCCTCATCTGACAGGTGAAGACTGCAAATTGCTCCTTTAGGAGTATTGATTGAGGCTGTGACCTTTCCAGCTAAAGGTGATTGGACCGAGGCGGCTGCTGGATTCAATGCAAAAAATAAATAAATAAAAGCCTTTCTGGGGTGATAGAGGAAATCCACATGTCAATCATCTCCAGCAGTGTTGTAAAGATTTATCTGCTTCGGCCAGAGCTGCCGGGGGTTACACACACACACACACACACACACACACACACACACACACACACTGACACTCCCACAGGAACATGCACAAGTATGTATATATTGGTCAGTTGCAGGTATATCTGCCGGTCCTTAAAAAGTCTGAAAAAGCTCTAAAATAATAAAAAAGCATTAAATTGTCTCAAAACACACTTATTTGACATCTTATTTTTTCATCATGTATGTTCACTCAGATTAATACAGAACAGGGTTAATACTACAAAATGCATCACATCTGTTATATTAAACACACTAAGACTTCATATCCCTTAACGATTAATTACGAGTCATCCTTTTTCTTATTCCTCCTATTTGTAGTGTTAGACAGATCATTAGCTATGTTCAGCTGGAAACAAGCTGGTTGTTGATGTTTGAATTTGGTCATAAATTCAAATTCTGGTAGTTGTTACTAAGGTTTTAAAAACTCATAAATTTGTCTTTTTGAAACCTGCAGATACTCTGTAGGTGTCCTCAGCCAAACTAAACCCCCCCCCTTCTCCCTGCTATCCCCCGTCCTGGGATCACAGATCAGGACCAATTGTCTAGATTTAAACTCACTCACCCCTCCCTCCCACCCCACCCCCAAAAGTGATAACGGCCTATAATGGCAAAGAAATTACGAGGCCGGCGCTCCACTCATGCCTCGTCTTCGTCATAATTTCAGCTGTCAGATCTGTTTCACCATGTCTCCCGCCAAATAATTACCCCAGTGCTGTGGAGGGGTGTGGGGTGTGTGTGTGTGTGTGTGTGTGTGTGGGAGGTGGTGATGCATACGGCAGACTAGGCTACTTCTTGGCTCTCATTTCCCAGCTAAGTCATTCCAGACAGCAGCACAGTTTGTTGGCCGCCTTCCCTCCTAAAGTCTCGTGGATTGAATATGTACAAGTCCTGTAGTTCTTTCCTCTGGTGTTGAGCTACTGCTGCACCTTTGCTCCGTCTCCCAAGGGGAATAAAAACAAGCGCTCACCCCCTCTTCTTCTGTTGTGTTGTCATACAGTAATACTGCTCATCCACATCTCTCGTGTCTTTATTCTGACAGCTGGAGATCAATGAAAACAGCGGATGTAGTAAAACTGCATCACAGAGGAATCTACAGTTGTATCCGTTGTAGAAGTCCCATTTTTTGCTGCATGCTTGCTGAACGATAGTGATGTAATGCACTTTTTTTTCTCTTTACAGTTTATTTGATTGATTGATTTTTCATTAAACAACTCACCAAGTAAAACACATACACGTAATAAGCAATGTCACAGTAGGCAATCCATTTGGCATGAAGGAATGACTCAAAATCTTGAAAAAACAGTTTGTTAATCATGTTCAAATAATATATATATATATATATATATAAAGGCTAATTCCAGTAAAGTGGCACATTAGACAGACTGTTTGGTTTGAGGTATTAATTTATGTAGTGTGGAATTATTTGGAATAATCAGGTTTTCTTCAGAAGTTAAAATTAATGGACTTGTAATGAGTTTTAGAAGAAAACTGTAGAAGAAAATTATACCAGTTTGGTATTATACTGTACCAAACTATAACTTCAAGAAATATTTGTCTACTGTATTAACGCAGGATTAATGCATGAAGGGAGACCTTAGGTTTAGGTCTCCGGTTCAGCTTATTTGCACACGGAAATGAAAGAACAGCTGAAATAAAGAGAGAAGAAATTACAAACTGTTCCGGTGAGACTTGGAAACCTCCGGGGTTTTATACAAACTCGCCCCAAAAGAAAAAGTGAAATGAAAAAGACAAACAGGGACAGGGGAGAACTGTGTGCAGAAACCAAAGAGAATCAAAACTCTACAAGGAGGAAACGGGTTCACACTGAAAAAAATGTGTAAATAACAAGGGAGGAAAATGAAAAGAAAATAGCCTTGATGATGGAAAGTGAGTGTGTGGTAGTGAAGGGGAGAGGGGAGCTGGTAGGTGTGTGTGTGTGTGTGTGTGTGTGTGTGTGTGTGTGTGTGTAGTGTGACTGTGTGAGAGTGTGTGATTAAGAAAAGACGGATAAAGAGAGTGTGTGTGTGTGTGTGTGTATGTGTGTGTTGTGTTATCACCTTACTGTTCCCTTTTAAGAGAAGATGTGATGTTGATATGTGACACAAGTGGCAGTTTTTTTTTATTTTTATGGAGCAGTTTTTGATAAATGTTATATTATGTTGTGTAAATTATACATAATGTTCAATCTAAAAAGTGAAAGGCTTAGAGGAACCTATAGGCTTTCCCTAGGGCAGTGGTTCTCAACGTGGGGTCCGGGGACCACCAGGGGTCCCTGAGGGGATTCCAGGGGGTCCCCAGCAACACAATTAGAGAATGTAGAAGAATGACTGTTCTGATCATAGTTTCTCTCTAGCAATAAAAATATTCCCAGATTTGGGTCAGAGAGACAAAATCTCATCAAATGGGGGCCCGTGGTTCTAATGTGGACTAAATTAGGGTCCTTGATATGAAAAAGGTTGAGAATCACTGCCCTAGGGAACCACAGCAGCTTCCTTGAAGGAACCTTTCATACACAGAGGGAACTCTGATGGTCCATCCACAAACATCTAACATGTGGTGGTTCCTCAAAGAACTCTTGGATGGATGTTTTTTTTGGCTCACTTTGGATCCTATAGGAGAACTTCAGATGAATCCTTATTTTTTTCTCTTCACATGAGATGAGATGAACTTTATTGATCCTCAGGGGGGAATTGTGTCTTTATACCAGCATGGAACAGAGGTGTAGAGGTGGAGAACAAAGAGAAAAAAGGCGTATAAATGAAAATAAAAAAACATTAAAGATAGTCCGCTACTCAGTTTTTTCTCCACGATGGCTAAAATAACATTCTCGGGTGGCTTTTCTCATATTGACACATTTACGGTGTTTGTCAGTTTGCAGATTTACAAAATGCATAGGCGACTGCATTTACAGCTGACCAATATTTCTGATCAAACCTGGTGTTTCAAAAGTAGAAATACATTTTATATATATACGTTAAAGGACTGTGTAAGAGCAGTGCAGAGAGAATGCAAGGCTGTTAATGATGGGAAACAACTTGAACACTTAGGCAAGTGAGGGCAGGGAGGGAAGTCTTACTAATGCATTACTTCCTGGTCTTAATGTTGTAGAAGCATAATTTGCAATATTAATAAAGGCTTAAGTTGAATGTTGAATTATTTTGCTAATGACTAAATAAGTTAAAAATGAGCTTTGTTTTTCATGATTATTATTATTAAACATTGTATACCTACTTATGAAACACCTGTTATATCCTACAGTATATGCTATATATAATCAACCACACCACTGTATTTAATGAGTCAGATTTTTACAGTGTTTCAAACGTCACTTTTTGAGAAACACATTCAGTCTGATGTCCTGACTCCTCAGGCTCCTCGGGCTCGTTTGGTTGGATTTGGTTTGGGAACGCCACCGGAAAATCACTTTGCACTTTTCCAGTTATATTTAGAGAGAGAGAGAGAGAGAGAGAGCACATTATCTCGCTCCAGTTACCAAATTTCCGCGTTCTTGAATTATTCTGCCATTTGGTCGGAGGGTTCATGTCTGCGTCCACTCAGAGAGAGAGTCGGGAACAGGATGAGGCTTCGGAGCCTTTCGGAGTCCGGATGGATGGAGTCTGGGAATGCTGCAGCGGTGGAGAGGAGAGACAGAGCTGCAGCCAATCAGAGACGAGATGCAACCGAGGATAAACTTACAGGGACAAAAAGTGCAACTCTCATTCAGGTGCATAAAAATCTCTTTTCTTGGATTATTGTGAAAGTTCATTGATGTTTCGGTCTCATGGGTTAAGAGAAGGAAGTTTTTATGCATCTGAACGACATCTGCTCTTTTTGTACATTATGCAAAATGCAAATCTTATGATGGTGAAAGCATGAATTAGTGATCTGATCACTGCGGTTGGAGTTGTTAAAGACACACTTGGCAACTCTGCAATGGCAAGAGGTAACTGTTTGGTTTTGAAGACTCATTACCCAGAAATCTTATAATGGAACATCAGTAAACTTCTTCTTCTTCTTCTTAGCGGATTGGAGTCCAGTTTTCTCTGGACTCGCTGCTGTTTAGGAGACACTTTTTTTGGCTCTTTAAGTTTGTATTCGTCACTTCCTGTGCACTGAGAGGATTTCCCTCCAGTCACCATACCTGACACCAGAATACATTTGGTCAAATAGGGAGAATGTATGGATGGGACGCTCCTCTCTGTTGCAGCCCTTTCTTGTGATTTAGACTGATAACAAGATGTAATTTTTACATAAAAACTTTGCCTAGTGTGATTCTATTCCTTTCTCAGCAAAGCTACCTTTTTGGTTGTTGTCCTACTCACCTGTCACTCTAAGACCTTTAGGTGTGCAAGAACTTTTTTTTTTCTTGACCTAGTGCAGCTTTAAAATTTGGCTTTGCTTTATTCTATTTCAGGCTTTATGTTTTATCGTATCAGTTAAATAAGTCTAATGGTTCAACACTGGGAAACAGACATAATTCATTGATGCCTCTCCGGCCAGATGACCCGTCATTAACTTGCATGCACCTCTGATTGGCTGAGCTGACTACAGGCTAGTGTTACATGACTTCTGATTGGTGGAGCTGCGCTTTTGGAACAAACAACAGATTCTGCAGCTATT
>NW_027280199.1:2500-20000 GCF_046629955.1 Centroberyx affinis | reverse complement strand
GCAATACAAAAGTGTGACAGTTCCTATTAAATTATATTATTTGCACTTCTGTAATGACATTTTAAAATTGATGTTTACATTTCTAGCAAGCCTTCGCCAGAAAGATTTGTAGCACAGGAATAAATATAATTCTGCACAGTCAGACTTTGTTGTCACTGAAGTTTTATTTATTACATCGTATCGTGGTTGTATCGAACCGTGAACCCCGATATTGCGTATCGAATCGTATTGTGAGATAAGCATATCATCCCATCCCTTATCACTTCTTGTGTGCAAAGATTTATACCTAGTGACCACACCCAACTGAAATTAATTTGGACGTTGTGGGGATGGGACACTCTTCTCTGCTGCAGCCTTGCTTGATTTAACCTGACAACACGTGTGTTTCACATTATATATTTTGGTTTCCAACTGGCCATTACCACCTCCCATGCTGTTTTGGTGGAAGATGATGAAGGAATAAGTGGTAAACCAGTTTCAGAGGTTGACATTTCATCAAATTAAGTGCTGCTTGATTGGATTAAATGTGGGACAAAGTGAGCAGTGGACTCTAACAGAAGGTTATATGTGATGTTCTCTCCCATACAAAGAGAAAGAGGCAATGTGCATATACTGTATATCAGTGATTCTCAACCTTTTTCATATCAAGGACCCTAATTTAGTCCACATTAGGGCCACAGACCCCCATTTGATGAGATTTTGTCTCTCAGACCCAAATTTGAGAATATTTTTTATTGTTAGATATGATTTTGTCTAGAATTCCATGACTGTCTGTATTGTAGGTAGAGAGATAACAGAGAAACTATGACCAAAACAGTCTTTTCTTCTACATTCTCTAATTGTGACTTATTGTAAATGAAGTAATGGTGAAATTTAACACTTCATCAATTTGCTGGGGGCCCCCTGGAACCCCCTGAAGTACCCCTGGTGGCCCCCGGACCCCACGTTGAGAACCCCGGCTGTATATGTAGTATACATGAATGATGTAGAATAATATATGACATGTATGTATGATGGTATGTAAAGCCCTTTAAGACTTGCTTGTGATGAAGACCTGGATAAATAAACTAGACTAGACTAGACTAGACTAGACGAGACAATGGCACATACAATATCAGATCAGACTGGGATCAGTACTGGGTGAACTGGGTTATCTGGTAACAGTATGTAAAGCAGCTAAATTAGCTTCAGGCAGCAGGAGGATAAAGATACCCGCCTGGGAATGTGCAACATGATGCTGGTTAGCGGTTAGCCTGCATGTTAGTTTGAGTGACAGCAAGCGATCCTGCCAACAGGACATCCTGTGACCTTTGCCCTTTTCCCCTGTCTGACCTGTCTTGAGGCTGGAGTGACAAGTGGCGCTGCATGGAAGATTATACTGACAGTATTTTATTTCTCAAAGCAGGAGTGCGGCTTGTGTTGCAGTTCGGGGCTCCAGCGACTCTCAGCTGCCCCAAATTAAAGTTTGGTATCAGATTCAGGAGCTCCACAGGACTCAGACACGTTAAAATGGGTCAGAAATCACTCGCCGTTCATTTTTAACTAAAGTTGCATTTTCTACATTCCTCCGAGCTTGAAAACAGTGATTTAGTGATTTGGAAGCTCGCTCTGCTTCAGATCCCCATTGACAGTGTAGCTGGGAGACGGAGGGCGGCTCCCCCCCCCCCCCCCTCACCTCACACGCCTGAGCGGAGCAGCCGCTGCATTATTGAGGAGCGCTCGCCGTCCACGCGGCCGACCGGAGGGAGGATCCCCGAGGTTCGCCGAGGAAGAAGCTCCACGCTTTAATGCACCTTTCCTCGTGTTCGGGAATATTCAGCGGATAAAACAATAAAAGAGTGACTTCAAAGGCTTGCTCACAAAGCTATCTACATACATGAATTATTTACCCTTTGTTTTGTTAACCTAAAAGCTGTTGTTTCTCAGCTTTGTGCTCTCCTGTGTTGTTTCCCCTCCACGCCAAACGGATCGGCAGAAACCTGAAGCGAGCGGACAGAGACGAGCCGAGCGCCGAGGGGGTTTTGGTCAAAATAGCGGCAAATAAAATAGATTCGTCAAACGGATTTTGAATTATATATGTTTATGCGTGTAAAATCTTTATGAATGAATGCAAATGAGTTTTGTCAGATGTGAGGAACCTGTAAACTAGATAATGAATGAGTGTGCAGACGGGGAAGGGAGCCGAGCCTCTCAGCAGCCTGGATGCTGCAGGATGCATTATGTATCACTGCAGGCCGGGGAGAGATGAGTTACAGCTCAGGCTCTCTGCTGCCCGGCTCACCTGCAGCTCCACTCTGATTGTTTTTCTCTTTCTTTTGGGCTGTGACATTTTTAGAAGCCCTGCGGGGGTTTCTCTGTCTCACCCACACAGATTAGATTTTTTGTTTTTTCTTAGTTTGTATCTTTCGTATCTTGCAAATTCACTAAACCTACTATTAAAACACTGGCAACTTTGGTGGATGTGGATCCTGCTCTCCTGGTGGGAGAGCCGATTAAAACACCGGAGAGTGGATGAACTTTAAAAGCTTTTCACTCATATTTTTTCAAAAACAAGAGATGAGCAATAGGAGGAGTAATGTGAAATGAGTATGGTTTGAGCTAGAAATAAAAACAGAGGAAACACATTTGGAATTAACAGAAATGAGACAATATCAAAACTGTTTCTAATGAGAAATTCAAATGAGTAAATTGAAATCTTACTTTTTGTTTAAAAGCTTTTGTTTAAAAGCTTTAAAACCTAAAATATGACCATAAACTTTCAAATCTGTGTTAAAAGAGACTGACACTGGCGACTTTGGTGGATGTGGATTGCATGGATCCTGCTCTCCTGGTGGGAGAGCCGATTAAAACACCGGAGAGTGGATGAACTTTAAAAGCTTTTCACTCATATTTATTCAATAACAGATGAATAATAGATAGTAAAATCAGGCTGGTTTGAGCTATAGGACACATATTTGGAATTAACAGAAATGAGACAATATGAAAACTGTTTCCAATGAGAAATTCAAATGAGTAAATTTAAATCTTACTTTCTGTTTAAAACTTGAACCTAAAATATGACCATAAACTTTCAAATCTGTGTTAAAATAGACTGGCACTGGCGACTTTGGTGGATGTGGATTGCATGGATCCTGGTGGGAGAGCCGATTAAAACACCGGAGAGTGGATGAACTTTAAAAGCTTTTCACTCATATTTATTCAATAGCAGATGAATAATAGGAGTAAAATCAGGTTGGTTTGAGCTAGAAATAAAAAACAGAGGAATTTGAATGAACAGAAATGAGACAACATCAAAACTGTTTCTAATGAGTAAATTGAAATCTTACTTTTTGTTTAAAACCTGAACCTACAATATGATCATAAACTTTCAAATCTGACACTGACACTGGCGTCTTTGGCCCTCTACTGTAAGTTGAGACAAAACCCTGAACTCGAATGTCCCGTCCAGCCTCTTTCATATATTATATAAGAACCCAGACTGGACTTTTCCCATGGATTTTTCATTAGAACTAATGAGCGGTGAGACAGAGGTGAATTATTGAGGGGAAACGCTCCTGTTGGCGCGGCCCGCACGGGGGGGAAACGGCGTGCTTCTACACTTCTACACCGCACTTGTCCTTGTCATAAACCCACTGATGTCAGCCGTCTCTCCCTCTTGCTCTCCGTCTCTCTGGAATAACTGATGCGTTTGCTGTCACTCGTGTCCCTCGCAAGGTCGGTTGCTTTTACATTTTTGTTTTTCGCTGCTCAGTGTCCCGAAAGGTCAGATATATTAAAATCCTGAGCTGTGAGTGTGCGTTTTGCTTTCTCTTCTTGACCTTCCTGAACGGGTCAGCGGCAGCTACGGCAGTCTATAATAATCCAAGCAGAACACCGCACATTTCCTCGCAGGGTTAAATAGTTATTTTATATTCGGTTCCTCTTGCGTGTCTCAAATCTAAGAGTTGACTATTAGCCAAATGTCCTGAACTTAAATTCTTGTTTCGACCTGAGAGAAGTTACAAGGAACGGTCTGGAGTTGGATTGAGTTGAAAGACTCAGAAGTCAGAATATAGCAAAATACAACATTGTCATACAAATAAATGTCAGTTTTTGCTAGTTTCCATTGTCGACTACACAAAACCAACCTATATCCAGTTGATGAAAGCTTTTCAGTGGCCTGGGGCGCTTGCCATGTGACCGCAATGCCCTTGGGTTCGAATCTGGTCCAGGACCTTTATTGCACGTCACCCCCCATATATCCTGTCTCGCTCCACTGTGAACTCTCAAATAAAGGCTAAAATGTATCAAAAAAAATCCTATTGTACCAATCATCCTTGAAATCAAATCCAAAACAAGCTTTTCCTTCTCCTCTCATAACCTCATGGCTTTAGCACTAATCCATCTTAGTGGTGGATCTGATTCTTCGGCCATCTGTTTGATGATCCAGGACACATTACATGCCGCCGCTGATGTTTAGCTGTGGGAGCGATGGCGGCTAAGGCGGGGGGAGGGGGAGTGGGAGTGGGGGGGGGGGGGGGGGGGGGGGGTCGTGGGTTAGCAGAGGGATTTATGGGCACAGGGAGTCCAGCGTCCAGCCAGTCATTTGTCATGTCTTACCACCAAGCTCTCTAATTGGACTGGAGGCATGGGGAAAGTGGAATCAATATCCAAAGTCACAACTTTAACTTCATCCCTTCAGAATATGTGCGGCTATTAGCATAACAATGCTAACTCTGTGGCAGAGCACACAGTCCCTGCTCTGCATGCTATAGATCTCCTGAGCAGAGATGATGGATAGCTCTGGACAGCCATTGAACCCGGTGATGAGAACACCGACGAGCCAAAGTCATCTCCTTTTTTTTCCCTGAATGGTTTGAATGTTCGCCAAAGCTTTAATTAAATCAGACTGTTTGGCGCAGGCGGCGACAGTTTTTCGGTGTCCTTCAGCTGGGCACCTCTATAACTTTGCCTGCTTTCACAGCTTGCCTTGCAAGAAATTAGCATATAATCACTCGGGCGGCATCGAAGGAAGTTGTCGGGGAAAGCAATTAAATGGCAGCGAGTGAATACATTTGAATGCATTTAGGCCGGGATTTATTCTGCAAAACAGGAGCGACACAGCTGTTGCCCTCTGAAAACACTCGCAGCTTGCTCGGGGAAATGTTAACACTCCGGTGGCTTGTAGCGAGGTTACAGTCTGATGAGGAGACGGCCTGAGAGCAGGCAGCGATAATGAGAGACAGCGGACCGGCTATTTGAAGTTACATCTTGTAAGTACTTTGTCAGGTTGGTGCCGTGTTGCAGGTCCTGTCAGCCGCTCTGTATTTTAAGATACCAAACAAAAAAGAAAAAAGAAAAGAGAGAGCTGAGCTGCATTTTTTTCTGCGTGCTGAGTAAAGCTGCTCAAGTCCATTTTTTATTATAAAGAAAACATCAAACAGCTTATTTTCCACAAGGTTCCTTTGAACTGATCGTCCTGACAACTTTTTTCATGCTTAGCAAAATATTTTACGCTTTTAGTACAACTTAAGCAGAAAACTTTTTTTTTTGCCTAAACCGACTCCAGCAGCTTCAAATCAACATCAGACCTGGTTGGATTTCATCTGAAATAGCAATATCAATTGATCTCACAACTATCTGTGTGTCTCAGTTTGGGACAACACACGTTTGTACCACTTTTAATCACAACAACATGTAGAAGGAGAAATCCACCTCAGACTCTCACACTGTTAGATCTCATCAGTCTGTGATGTTGTAATGAAGTGTTGTTTTTTGAAGTTTTTTGGTGAACCCACTTTCCCTCCACCTGCCTCGTCTACTTCTATCTCAGTTAATGATTTCCTACTTCTCCCAGAATTCCTTTCAAAAAACCCTCAGAGAACGGGCGTGAACTTGTTGCATTGGGTGCGCTAAGGTGGAGCGAACGATAGCGATAGCATAGTACGTTTTCCAGCCGAGAAAAAGCGAGACTTGTGTGTGTCCTGTATCCAAAACTGCATCGCATTCTGGTCTCTCTCCTGCTCCTGTGGGTGGAGAAATTGGTCTCTCTCCTCTTCTCCGATGGATCTCTCCCTGTATGATTGTTGAACGTCTCTTGGTGCAACATGGCGGCTCTAGAAAGAAGCCCTCGCTCTTTGATTCTGAGGGACTGACACCAAAAACCTGACGTTTACCGCTGAGGTTTTACATCCTGAAACATTTTCTCATATCAGACTCCAACAACAAAATGGACCCAGAAATACAGGGTACATCACCAGTAGCGGTTTCATAACAATGCTGAAAGGATTTAGGGAGGATTTTTCCTTTAAGAGCAACACAAATTTACACCACATATTTTGCCATTAACATATTGTGTAGAGAAGTAACATGATTGTATGCTGTCCCCAAACTAGACGTGCAGATGTGTTGAAAGTGAGTCTTGTGCGGCGGTTCAGTCTGAGCAAGCTGATCAGCTGTAAACACAAAGCGGTGCTGACGGGGCGAGTCTCCCTGAGGAGCAGCTGAAGTGTTCCTGCTGCGGTCCTGAGCGTCCCGTCTGTCACCGAGACGCCCGGCCGCTGGAAGCTATCGCGGCCCCCGGATTGAATTTGCCTCAGTAATAGCTTTAGTTTCTATCTGCTCCTCAACAGCCCCGAACGAGGCCGGCCCAATTTTAGCCCAATTAGGTTCTGCTAGCCTGGCAGGCTGCCCTCCTTCACAGCTTCCTCGTCTTGAATGGAGAGCGCAGAGTCCAACGAGTGTAACTGACAGCTTGGTGTGTTTCCCCTCCCCAAAATGGAGGCCTGTGTTGACGTTTGACCCGCCTTTTGTTCTGAATTGGATTTTAATTGAATCTGCTGCTTAGATTAGTGTGAGGGCAACCAAGTTTTACCCCCTTTATTTATCCAGGGGAAATTACTTGAGCATGCAGGCTATTTTTCAACTTCGCCCTGCTTGACATTCATCCAGGGAAACACATTCCCCAGTGCAACCAGTCTGCTGCTGCTGGCTGCTGAGCAACTCAAGTGGAGCAACTGGGGGGTTAAAGCAACTCACCAAGTTTTCTCATCACTTAAATTCCCTGTTAAGTGGTGAGAACACAGACACCAAAATCATCCCTGTGTCCCCAATGCTCCATGCTAACACTTTAGCATACACAATGCTGAGTGTTAGTATGCTACTAGCATTATCCAAAGAAAAAAAGAGGACAAAGAAGAAGACCTTTTAGTAATACAGAGTTGTTAGTGGGTTTTATTATTGCCCTTAGTTTGTGAAATGGAAAATAGTCCCTGTTAGTTCAATTTTATTATTTTATCATTTTGTGTAGTTTTTTACCAATCTCTTACACAAAACTGCCAGACGTAGCTGCATTTTATTTAAGATTACTAGCTTTAAAGCTGCTAGTTAAGTTAGTTAAGTTAGAGATAATGGTAGTGCCTACTTTCACTCACCATAGTGTATGCTAAATTGTTAGCATAGAGTCTATCACTCAACATAGTGTATGCTAAAGTATTAGCATGGAGTACCAGAGGCGATGATCAGCCAGACTCATGGATCATTTTGGTGTCTTTGTTCTCATCACTCATCAGTTGACCAATCTCCCAAAAACCTGGTGAATTCCTGTCATTCCTTTACTCAACCCTCTGTGGTAGTTGCTGAGGAAGAGGAGAGCGTTCCTCATTCACTTTCCCCTCCCACATTTACCCGCTCTGTCCAGGGTTCAAACCGACAACCTTCCAGTCACAAGCCCGCTTCACTAACCTCTGGCCAATCACTGCCCCTCTATAACAGCCTCTACAAAAAAAATCTGCTCTCTGTGAATGTAATAGATCTATGTTTTTTTTCTTTATGAAATTGGAGACAGGCAGCCTCGGTGCCTGAGCTGCTCTGGTTCTAAATCAAAACCGAGGCAGATATCTTTCTCCAGAGGGGAATGAAATAAGCCCTCAACTCCTCCGACGTTTAATCAACGAAGCCCAGGTATGGGTCCCTGTAGGGGACATTCTCACCGGGCGGATGGGGGAGAAATTGCCACTACCACTCACTCTGTTGTCTGCTATATAGCTCCCTCGGCTCGGGCTTGTCAGAGCGGGAGGGGAGGCTAAGTAATAGCGAGTCCCGAGTTTCATGGGAAATCTTTGCTCCCGCGCCCCGGCCACTTTAAGAGGTCCGTGTTTACAGCGGACTCGGGGTCAATTCCATTCCGCTCAAGGCCCCGTTCAGGAGGCAAACGGGGACGAGGATTTGGAATTGAGTGCGACCCCCCCTCGATGCCCCAGAGACCCCGGGCTGAAATGGACTTGCCCTCTGAGCCGCGCCGTGCGATCCGGTTCGAGCCGGAGTCACCTATAGGCTGCCTCGCTAATTTTACACAGAGCTGTATTAGGAAAGCGTTACTGACATCGCTGAATCACAGCCACGGCGCCGTGAGGGGAAACTTATTTCTGAGCTTTCCCTTTATGCACTTGTGGTCGCACACACACACACACACACACAAACACACACACACACACACACACACACACACACACACAAATTTATAACCCCAGTGACCTCCCTACACAGTTTAAGTCAAGAGATTGAAACCTTTGACACAGTGTGGGTGGGGAGTGTTTGTTTTACATGCAGCACACATACAGATTACTAATACCCATCCAGCATGCCCCCTCCCCCTCTTCCACACACACACACACACACACACACACACATGAAGTGACACACACAGACACTCCAAGTTTTTCTCCTTCCTGCTCCTTTTCAGTCATATATATGTATGTCTGTGTATATGGATATATGGGTATACATAAATTACATTAGAGTTGAATATTTTTGTGTTTATAATGTAAATGTAGATACTGTTATGCTTGGGTCTGAACGCTGCCATGAACTAAATAAAAACATCTATCTATCTATCTATCTGTCTATCTGTCTATCTGTCTGTGTGTCTGTGTGTCTGTCTGTCTGTCTGTCTGTCTGTCTGTCTATCTTCCCTTCTAACATGCCCCCTGTACTCTAAATACAAAATTGATCATGATAGGTTCATGAGAAACAGTCAAAGATGTTTGTTTTCAAAGCAAACGGAGAGACTAAAAGGTTGTGATGAACAGTTTGACAAACTGATGCTGCTCTTTCCTGAGACTTGCTGTTTGCAGTCAGAACATATTTCCTGAAAGCGAGTCCTTCCCTATAGCAGTGTGTGTAACGCTGAGCACCCGTCACACTGAATCAGGTTCTGTCCCATAGCTGCCTTATGTTGCTTTGTTCCGCAGTGCTCTGTTTGGACAGAGTTAAAATGCAAGGGTTCAGGGGTGCCCTGGTGGTTCACCGAGTAGGGCGCATACCATTTGGCTCAAGCCTTCCCGTAGCGACCCAGGTTCAAATCCGTCCCGTGGTCCTTTGCTGCATGTCCTCCCCTCGCTCTCCCTCCCATACCTTCCTGTCTCTCTCTCACTATATCTCTCGAATAAAGCATAAAATGCCAAAAAAATAAAATCTTAAAATGCAAGGGTTCTATATATATATATCTAAATAATAAATGAATGAATAAATAAATAAAACTTCCCTTAAGGGTGCCTTGAAGAACCTCCATGTGTTAGACGTTCGTGGATGTACTGTCAGGGTTCATGAATCCTTTAAGGGGTTCCTCATGGAACCTACATGGGTTCCCCTATGATTGCAATCAGATGAACCCCTAAAGGATCCTCAAAGCTCTTGAACTTATCAGTGCTTTTTACTTTTCAGAATGTTTAGGATTGACTGGGTTTTTGCATCTTCTGCATTGCTGTAGGTCTGCTTCATCTAGTTCTGTTTTGTTCTGTAGATTTACTCTGTCTCTTTATATTCAATCCCAACTTGCGTTTTTTGTGGAACTTGTCTAGTAGCCTGTGTGTGTGTGTGTGTGTGTGTGTGTGTGTGTGTGTGTGTTGCTGTTAAGAGTTTCTGTCCCAGAAAAGGAAAGCCTAGTTGGGACTCTATGTTCTCGTTAGCTCTCAAGGTCTCTCTTCCTCTCCTGCTCCCTAAGCTGGAGCACTAATGCAGTGTGCAGTCATTGCCCATAGCACGTTTGCCTTATATAAAACTCGTTATACATCTGGACACAGATGGGCAGAGACGCGCATACATAATCACACAGTTAAACACACGTACACATACACACAAATAGCCAAAACCACACTTAAGGAACATGTCAACACACATGCTCTCCAAGAGCATTTCCTCTCAGTTGGCTGACTTCCCTAATTAAATTTTCATTCTGCGGTGTCCTCCCTCTGTCTTCCTGTCTGTCAGCGTGACCCGTCACGTTTTACTGCATGCTTGCTGAACTCGTGCTGCACTTCTCCTCCGTTCCCAAGAGGAATTGTTTGGAAAAATCATGTTTGGTTCTCTTTTTTCCACAGAAAAATTACAAGAAATGGTCTGGTAGCTAGCTGGTTGAGAGATTAGATGCAAGATAAATGCATCTAAATACAATGGATAATTTATTCAGCTCTAATGTACACTAGATGTTAGATAAGTGCATTACTGTAAAAGGAGGCTTCTGTAATGCTTACTACTGTCTATCCTTTCTATTTTCTAACATTAAGCAACAACATAAAGTGAAGCGGCCTGCGGTCCAGCTGTTACTTGAGGCTAAAGTTTCCCGTCCATTAAGACATCTGTGTTGGTCTCCGTCTCAGATGATGCAAAGCCGCCACATGCGACTGTCACCGCCCGGCACAAAATGGCCCCTCCATAAGCACAGCTGCCTGTGGATATCCCCGTCATGAGAGGGTGATTAATCACCCGGCTAAATCCGATTTATGGACCGTAAGATGATATATATCTGAGCAGACGGGGCGCTGGAATATTGATTTGGCTTTGGCTTTAAGCTAGCCATAAGACTTTGTCAGCTTGGTCTTATGAGCTATTGACAGATAGCAGGTAGGACGCTATAGGGTATCGCCGATTGACAGCAGTATTTTTTAATCTCCGTCCTTTCTGCCTTTTCCGTTGGCCATGGCACTCAAGACTTTTAATCAACTCTTACTCTACCTGCAGCAGAAATCACCTCAGTGTTTTACAGCCTCAAGTGTTGTGGCTGATATGAGGTCAAAGTGTGAAACGCTTCATATGGTGCTGGAGACATTTTGGAAAAAAACATCTAGATCAGTAAAGAGAGAGAACTCGCTGTACTCGCTGGCTTAGATCTCTTCAAGTCTTTAAGGGCGCTCCCAGCCACGAATAAGATTCTGTCAGACAGTAAAGGTGTAGGGCGAGCACTCACACTTCTCTTCTTACATTTTTATTATTGTTCCTGAAGCAACAGTCCACTGAAACACACGGACGTTTCGTTTCGACACACACGGAGGAAAGCATCACCCGGAACGTCTGTGTGTCTCACTGTCCTCCCCCTACATATTTATTACCTAAATCAGTAAAACCTAACTCACCTTTCACTGACCTCATGGAAAATGAAATACAAAACTCTGCAACGAGTGGATACAGTTCTGATTCTCCTGAATATGATATTAGACCTAACTCATATAACACTTTAGAATACCATTTGCTTCTTATGGTTTGTGTGTGAGTCCTTTCATTGCTTTTATCCTGCATCTATAATGCATTAGTACTTTATACTGTACAGTGGTAGCCATTGTAGAAGTCCTGCTTCATGTTTATATCCTGCATCTGTCTTGCATCGCTGCTGGAGACAATCATTCTTGAATGTTACAGCCAGTGGTGGAAAGTAACTAAGTACATTTTGAAATACTTGTACTTTACTTGAGTATTTCCATTTGATGCTACTTTAGACTTCCACTCCACTACATTTCAGAGGGAAATATTGTACTTTCTACTCCACTACATTTATTTGACAGCTTTAGTTACTTTTCAGATGGAGATTTGACACAATGGATAATATAACAAGCTTTTAAAATACAACACATTGTTAAAGATGAAGCCAGTGGTTTCCAACCTTTTTGGCTTTTGACGTCTTACAAAAAGCAGTGTGTAGTCGGGTCACATTTCAGATGTCTATGAGTTGTTAACAGCTCCACCAAATACTGATTTTTCCCTCTAAACCTCACATGGTTTCATTTCAATAAATGATGACAAAAAACAAATGATCCAATATTTCAGCAAAAAAGCCAAAAAAAAGAAAAAGTCCAAAAACTGAAAACAGATTTGTGTATCAGAACTTTGTTTTTTCTTCTTTCCTCTCCCATTAATCATCTCACGACCCCTCAGATTTAACTGGTGACCCTTTGGAGGGGCCCAACCCCTAGGTTGGGAACCACTGGACTAAACTAGCTACCTGTATATAAAGTAGTTCAAACTAGCTCCACCTCCAGCAGCTACAACAGTAACATGCTGCTTACACACTGATGCTTCAGTATTAATAATCTAATGATGTCATATATAATAAAATATCAGTCAGAGGGACCAAACCACTACTTTTACTTTAATACTTTAACTACATTTTGCTGCTAATACTTATGTACTTTTACTTAAGTAGGATTTTTCATGCAGGACTTTTACTTGTAATGGAGTATTTTTACATTGCTGTATTGGTACTTTTACTTAAGTAAAGGATCAGAGTACTTCTTCCACCACTGGTTACAGCAGAAGCAAAATGCTGAAGTCTCTCGACCAGCTAGTTACCAGACCAAACTTTGAGTGAAAAGACAGCAAAACTTGTCTTTTCCAAACAGTTCCTCTTAGGGAAACAGTAAAAAATGCCGTAGCCTTTCTTCCTGCATGCAGTAAATAGCGCTCCACTGTTTTTTCAGCCAAATTAATATGCAGGAGGAGGCTTGTGTTTACTGCCATTTGCCTCAATCATCAGCTGTCAGAATAAAGATGAGATGTGGCTGCATTAGGATATGATAATGTAACGTAAGACGAGGCGGGTGACATTTTTTTTTTCCTTTCTTGCGGCAGTGAATCAAGTCTGTCTCCAGTGATATTTCATGTGTTTGTTTGTTCTTGTGTCGGCAGAACAACACGTCATGGAGACCGCAGGCGTGTCAGGAGTGTTCCTGCTACGGCGACACAGCCATCTGCCGGCCCACCGTCTGCCCCAACCCACTCTGTGACTTCAAGAAGGTAAGACATTTCATTTTAGAAGAAGGATATGTGTGTATGGGATAGAGAACTAATGGGTTCAGATCTGAGTTTAAAAAAACGATTCATCAGGGTTCCTCTGCAGGTCTGGAAAGTCTGGAAAAAATTATGGGAAATTAATCTTCAGTCATTTCAATACATTGGAAAGAGTGCAGATTTAGATTTGGAGTTTTAGCTCTACAAAAAATTTCTTGGAGGCAGAGCTGCTCTAGAGGCAGAGATAATCCGATTGGTTGAGTTAAACCTCAGTGGGCGGAGCCAAAGAACCACACTTTTTCAGAGCGCTAGTTAGCTAACTGGCAAACTTGAATGGAACTCTGGTCAAAATATCAATACAATTATGACTATTATTTCCCTTCAGTCATGACCATGACATTCATGATGTTGAAGGCAAGGCAAGGCAGCTTTATTTGTATCGCACATTTCATACACTGGGGCAGTTCAAAGTGCTTTACAGAGTAATAAAAATACAGTAAAGGTAAAAGATTTACAATTAAAAAGTGCAAAAGTACAGACAAGAGATACAAAAGATAAAAGACTTAAAAAGTAAACTAGTGCAGTTCAAATCAAGTAAAATAGAAAGATAAAAGAAAAGGTCAGCAGCTAGCTAACTAGCTTACCTAGATAGCTATAGGCTAGTATGGCTAGTTTGAACTTGAAGCTCAGCTAGCTAACTAGATAACTTAGTATGATAGATTGTATTGTTTCAGTTAGCAGCAGAGCGCTAGGCTTCATAATATTAGCTTCCTCTTCTCTTACCTCTTGTCTTTTTCACTGAGCTTCAATCTAACGTTATTTAATGGAAAAATGTTTCTAAGTGCAGATATACCTATGACTACATATTTTATGAAGTTGCAGACCCTCTGTCATTTTGTATTTAGATGCTTGTGCAGAATATTTTCCAGCTACAGAATGATACAGCCTATAAGTGACAGTCACATTTTGTATTTATTATGCATATTGGACAGCAGCCACTATCTTTCACTGACAGTCAAAGAGTTAAGGTCTGGAAACAGAGTGGTTTCATGTTATTTTAATCGCTCTTTCCGTTTCACCTTGAAGTGCAGATCGTGTTTTACAGAGCCGTTTAATCTGGTCTTTGTGATTCGCCCTTACTTCCTTTCAACAAGAATCAATGGCCTGACAGACCATTGTGCAATGAAACCTGCTGATTGCACCATTTAATTTGCTACAATGATAACTGTTAGGAGGTTGTTAGTTCCAGCTAACTTTCCGCTCATTTGAGTTCACTGGGAACCGTTTTCAAACCTCTTTTTCACTCCTGCTCTCTGGCAGTCCCTCCCCTCGCTTCTTAAATGTGATTTAGACATCAGGCCTGCGCTGACGACATCCGATCCAATCCCGACTCGGAGCTAAGGCAACAATCAATGTCTAATGAATTCCACTCCGCTGGCTAGCAATCCAATGCTAATTAAAAATTAGTCATCATGCTCACCAAGCCGTGCGCTCCTTCCTTTTAAAATGTGACTCGCTCTCACCTGCACTGTGATGGAAAAGTATTTGGATTTCTATCATCCGCCCGTTTCTGATTATTGGGCCGTCGTTGGAAATAGACGGTCATTATCTACAAGATTCAGTTTCATGAAAATCACTTTTTTCCTTTCTTCCCTTAATTGTTTTTTCTATCCAACTCTGAATCTTGCAGGAGTATCTTAATATTCCTAAGGCCCTACACTCAGGATGCATCCAACACGACTCACATTCAGCAGCACATACTGATACAGCTCAGGATAGTATTAAAACATGTTGTGCTGAAAAATAACACAAATATGTATTGGCTCAGAGTCAATGTGCAAAATGACACATCCGAAATACCAACAGGTAAAAGGATCCCTGTAGAACTTAAAAAGGTTCTCCTATTGCATTACCGTGAAGAACCACTTTTGGTTCTAATTTGAACCTTTATTTGTAAGGGTGTATGGTTTAGTCAGTGATAGAATAGAATAGAACAGAACAGAAACTTTATTGTATCCATGGGGAAATTTGGGGATAGAAAGGTGGTTAAACTCAGACGGTGATCATCACAAGGCAAACAACCACTGATATTAACAAAAATCTATTATATTTTCAGAAAAAATATTAATTTGAAAGACTCTATCTTCATACCATACATTTATGTCACAAAGATTTATGTCAACCTATAAAGGTTAGTAAACTCCACAAATAAAAATGAAGGTAAACTGAGTTTGGGTGGCTTTACCTGCCACTACATTCCTTGGTTTGGTTTTGTATATAATTTATGATCAGACAGGAAGCTAACAATGTTGTTTACAGGCCACAGAGGCTGGTAAATCCCAAATTCACTGGCCACTTTTGCTATTTTGAGTTGAAGGAGAGTAATTATATGCACATCACGTAGGTGCAAGGCTGTCAGAAAACTGTGTCAATGACAGAAGGAGTAACGCCTGCACACTCGCTCCATGCCACAGAAGTTTAATAGTGACAATGTTTTGATCCTACTTGGATCTTCATCAGGTCAAAATGTTTGAAAAATGGAAACCACATCCATATTTACACATGATGCACACCCATAGGCTGACAAGCTCTATGATGGCAGGTGTGGTTAACCATCCAAACCGCCCAGGGTGATAAACATCCAAAAATAATTAACAATTCAATAAAGTACATAGAAAACAGATACATAGAGAAAAAAAAACAGTAGTACAAAAGCCATACTTCAAAAACATCAAACATACATGTATATCTTATATATAAGCATAAACATAATATCAGATACAACATCTCATATATCAAAATCTACATCACCTACGTTCAAAAATATTGTATTAAGTTAGAGGAAAAAAGAAGAAATCTTAAATTCATGTAGGAAATTGGGCCTTAACACCCAATTTCCTACTTGAATATATGCCTATGGGTGTGCATGATGTATGAATATGGGTGTGGTTTCCATTTTTCAAACATTTTGACCATTTTGAGATGGCAGCACACCAGTGAATAATGGTTCCGGATTTTGAACCATTAGATTCTTTATTTGAGACAATAAAACCCCCAAATAGGATCAAATCCATACACTGCAGCCACATATTGAGTGTAGGTGTAAGGCAGCAGATGAGGAAATACCAGAGAGGCAGAGAGGAACAAAAGCAAGAGTCAAAACAGCTCAGGAAAGAGAAGGAGAGTTATAAGGACAGAAGTTTAGGTTTCGTTTATTTCTGTGTAGCTTGTTTGCAGAAGCTGGCTGCTGGAGGAGATGAAATTTCCAGCCGCTGTCAAAACTCACCAACATTTGTCTGGCGGTCGGTGTTAATTTCCCAGCCTGTTTATGATATAGAGGCCTGCTGAGAGATTAACGACAACTGTGGGCTGAAAGTAGCATAAACCTCCAGTCTGCATCCATTTACTCCTGCTGAACTACTACCAGCCACCCAACACACACCTTCTACCTCTCTCTCTCTCTCTCTCTCTCTATTTTACTCCCCATACTTGTTATTTATGCTTCTAGTTGTTTATGCATTCTTCTCCGTGTTAAATTTACATGTAATTTGTCTCCCGCTGCCAAATCGGTGCGTCTCTTCTCGCCCGTCTTCTCTCCTTTTTCAGCGGACTCAAGATGTTTTCAGGCGGCTCCGTCTCACTTACACAAATTGTATTCCTCCTCTCCTTCTTTTTCCACTTTTTTTTATTATCATTTTGTATTTGCAAACCAAACCGCACCTAAACTATTCACCTCGTCTCCGTCTGGCCTTCCCTGCTTTTCCATTCCATGCGGTTCGGCCTCAATTAGGGCGTGTAGGCAGAGCGGAGAGGCTGAGGAGTGTGTGTGTGTGTGTGTGGTGAAGGAGTGTTGTAATATGTATTGTAAATGCTCCGATGCGCTCGCTCTGCATTCTACACACTGAGCGCCTGATAGAGTTCTTCATATATTCCTTATTGTCGGCTCGGTGGCGTTATTTGCGTTGCACGCCCGCAACCATCCGGTTAATTTCCATGGAAATGGGCAGGCGGTAATTGACGGGTTTTGTATTCATGCTGCACAAAGAGATTCACTCTGCTTCCTCTCTCTCTTTCTGTGTGTGTGGTTTTATTTATGCATGTACGTTTTTTTTTTTGTTCTGTGTGTGTGTGTGTGTGTGTGTGTGTGTGTGTGTGACAGGGCGAGCGTCTGAGGATCCCTGCCAACAAGTGCTGTCCGGAGTGCGTCTCCCCCTCCCAGGACTCCTGCCAGCATGAAGGAGTCATTTATGGAGTAAGTGAAGCGACAGAAAAGAGGGGGAGAAAAGACTCTTCTTCTCCTCCCTCCCTCCATCCTCCTTCCTCTCTCCCCCTCCCTCCCCTCTCATCTCCCTCTTACTAAGCACTAATGCATATAGAAGCAGATGCAGCCTCTGTCGATCGATCCAAAAGTGCGACCCGAAGCCAGTTTTTATCACTTATCTTCAGGTTATTACCTCCGCCG